>NW_010114525.1:0-8776 GCF_000699245.1 Pterocles gutturalis
CTCCCTGGAGAATCTTGAAGATTATCAAGGAGAAAAATCTATTTATGTGATGATTTTCAGGAGTAACCATATTGCTTTTGCTCCTCTGGCAACCAGAAACAAGAGCCTAACCACTGAAGGATCACATAGCATTTTTACATTTTCAAAGTTGTAAAGAAGATATGTCAAGGGGTACTTTTCATTTGCTTATTTTACACATAACAGAAACGTAGTGTCAGATTTTATTTTATTTACATTACCATTTCTAGATCAGACTGTCATCTGACATGATTTCACATAAACCCGCACAACTATAGTCACCAGTGCATTTTTAAAGAAAAATATCAGATCGGCCCTGTGGTATTGCAAACTTCATGCAATATGATGAGTCAATTTAACTTCTGTTAGGAAATAATTCAGTGACTCACTTTTAATATGCAGAATCTTGATCCTTCTTTGTCTACTCTTAAATTTTACTTTTAGGCAAATAACCCTCTGCTGCACTTAAATTTATTTAATTATATAATATTGGAGCAGAGAGTTTGTGGGTGGGGGGAAGGAAGAAGGAGAAAAAAGCCAGGGGTGTTTTGGTTATTTTTAAAGATACTTTTTAAAATAATGTATTTCTACCATCTTTTTATTAGCCCAGTTTGAATGTCACTGGAATTCAGGGAAAGATTGACACCAGGGACAAAGTTCTCCTTGTCCATTTTTTCTTGTTTTTTTGAGTTAAAGTTCTAGAATTTTCCAAATACAGGAAAAATGACACAACACATGAAAATTAGCAACTAAAAGAGGAACAGTACAGCTACATTACCATATGATTGAAAGATCTGACTAGCAAACATTACTGATTCCATCATTTTAAGGCATGATTTTCTAAGGTGAAGAGAGCTCATCTCAGCTGGTAAGAAAAAAATTTTGGCGATTAACTACACGCTGAAACTTCTATACTTAGTATGCAGCAATCAAATGCGCTCAGGAAGACACAGCATAGCCTTATAGATCCAATTTATCAATAAGTTACGGAATTCAGATCTGGAAAATGAAACAACTGCCGAAAAATCACGGGCCAGACCAACAAGCTTTCTGATAACACACTGAGGTTTATTTATTTGAATTTGAAGGAAAATCATGTCTGAAAACTATTGCCTCAGAATAGATGCTTGTAATAAGTCACATAGCACAGTTAACTTTTACTAAAAAGAGACAAAAAAAGTCTAAAACATTCATCCTCAAGGTCTTTCACCAACACAGAGGAGACAATTCAGAATTCTTTTACCATTTTTCACCTATTCTGTGAAGGATTCAGTATCTTATGTCAGCTGAGGCCAATATGACACTGCACACAGCATATCTAGGTTTAGGAGTTCCTCCATTTACTTTCTAAGACTTTTTAAGGCTTGCAAGAGTACACTGTGACTACCCTCAGTCCTGGGTTCAGCTGAAGCAGAGTTACATTTATAAATGCATATATAAAAATTAAGCAGTTCTGATGGCAGCATTATCTTCCATGTTTAATCTTTCTCTGCTACGGGAATAAATTGATTTGTATAGGTAAAGCAAGGATGACCTTACCTGTTAACACCATGAACTTTTGTTTCCAATCAAAGGCAACCATTTTAGCATCTTGAGTAATTGTAATTTCTTAAGGGTAGTGAGAGTTAGCTTGGGTTTTTTCTTCTTATTCTCATATACCTGAGCTAAAAGAAACAAAGACCTATTGTACTCTTACTAATGATTTAAAGGAAATGATAATACCAGACTCATTCAGTGTTGTTTGGTGCCTCACAAGCTACTCCCTGCTACTCATCCTGTTGCTTTTGGAGTGCCCAGTGTATTAAAGATGAGTCTTCTTAAGCTGTGGTGGCTCACTGCTTCCAGAGCGGTCCTGGTTGTCTGCATGCTCTGAAGATCTCCCCTTTCCTTTGAACCAGCTTCCATGTTTGTCTATGCTTTCAGGAAGCCAGTTGTGCTCACTGAACGAGCAGAAAACCACTTATTTTTGCACAATGACTTTTGATCACATCTGTGACTTGCATCAGCATGGGAGTGGGCAGGACCACATGGCCAGGCATACCCCTTGCAGCAGTATCAAGTTGTTGAGCTCTTTGACTACCTTCTCCTAATCCTGAAAAAGGAAAGACACTAAAAAACTGTGAGGAGAAACATAAAATTTTCCTCTCCTTTTAAATGCCTTAAAAGTTTGTCCTGCAGTCTCCAGAACATGCTAAAGCTCGTACTGCCATAGCCTCAACACCATTTTTACCCATGGGAGACGATACAGACTAGCACATGGGATGCAGATAGCTCAACTATACTACAAGCTTATAAATAGAGAAGCACTCAAACATGAAGCCACAGCCCTTACTTGTTTTATGCTGCCTCTCAAATCAGCCAGAAGACGGAACTGGCAGGGTCTCTGAGATGTCCACTACAGTTGGTATTTGGTACAGCACTCCACCGTAACCTCCCCTCCCCCTGCAGCTAACTGAAAGACTGAGAGCATGTTACTAATGCCTTCAAAGGAGACAAATTAGAGGGGTCATTACTCCACCTAACCACTAAATGCCTCTGGAACTGCTAGAGCTGACATACAAGTTCAGGAGTGCCCACACTGCCCTTTGCAAACAGCTCCTGGCTTGCTCTGCCACGGCAGCGCAATTACGCAGCCTTGAAGCTCAGGGCTGCTTTGTGCCCAGCTAGCTTCGGCAGGGCAAGCTCAACTCCACCCGGAAGAGAAGACACACACTTAAAACAACAGTTCTTCCCTCTGGGAGCCAGAAGATCTCTTGGTTGCAAAGTTCATGGACTACTCCGAAGACAAGAGGGCCACTGTCAGTAGACTTACACCTCTTCCATGGAGCACTGCACCCGCCCACAGATCACAAACATTTTGAAAACCTATGACTCAGAGAAGGCTTTAGCTGCTATAATTTATAACAAGTCACATATTGGTTCCACTAATCCAGGCTCAGAAAATGAAGAAGAAAAACCCAAACCCAAAAAATTACAGTAGGAACTCTGCCAGCACACAGACCACTCTTCCTAGTTGTGCTGAATACTAATCTAGCGTAAGGAGGGATTTTGCCCCATTACAGAGCACACTGAATGTACACCTAATACACGTGCACATATGTGTAACAGAAATATTAACACTAGCTCTAAAGCTAATGCTTCCCAACATTATTCTTTGCCAGGTTAGGCACATAGCTGGATACTATTAATTGTTAACTCCAATAGGAAATATTCTGTCTCTGTATATTTACATAATGCATACCAATCATAGCTTATGTAACAGACAATGTACTTTTCCTGGTTACACAAGGTCAACCTGTAAGAACATTATACAAGTCAGGAATTAAAATTAATAATGCTGCACCCATTTGTACAAAGCATGTCAAGACTGAAACAAACACATCTCAGCCTGGTATTATACCAATTAAAAACAAAAACTAAAGAACTTACAAAAAAAGCCTGACAGTAACATCTTAGTGGCAGTGAATCTACATTTACACAAACTTCTTAATCCTAGTTCTCCTTAAAAAGTGTTCATGACTGAAGATTATGCTATCAAGCCTTGAACCAAACTCACAATCCAAGACAGCTCTGAAAATGGTTAAGAAAAGGCAAGAAAACTTCCAACCAACCACAACAAGCCAAAACTGTTCTATACCACGTATTAACACTGTTGTGCTTGCTTACTTCCACCCTCCCCTACCACTCTGGTTCAAGGGGGTGCAAATAGAAATTATACCAAAGTAATTCTTAAATCATAATAAAAGATCAAAATGCCATTTGTGTCTGGAATTAAAATCTAAGTTAAAATGGACTTCAGAATGGGAGGAACATCTCTTCAAACTCTGTTCAATCTTCCCAAGAAACCGCAAGAGGTGTGAATCAAATTAAAAGCTCTTGCCTACAACTTGTAACTCAAGATGGAATACGGGGATGTGACAGGGCAAGAAGGGGTACAGCTGAACCACCTTATTAATGTAATTACTTTTCAGACTTCTGACACATATAAAAAGCAGATTAAAAAAAATAAAGCATATATCCAGGGTTTTCTGACACTATTTAAAAGAACACAAAAATCTTGTATATATACAATTTTCAGACACCAGAATGGTGACCGTTTATATGCTTTGGAATTGCCGGGAAGTTCCTCTAGCATGCATCAGTTCTTGGTATTGCAAGAAAACAGTCTTTACCAACTTCACCTTATGAATTCAGCTGAGCTGGGCCTCTTCACCTGACTAAGCAAGACTGCAGAGGAAGGCATGTCTTGAAAATGTGTAAATAATTTTTACTTGTACAGTTGGGGGTTTGTCTGACTTGAACCCAAAGTTCTAAATCCCTTGAAACAAAAAGTTCAGACTTCCAAAAGACCCTTCTCTTACAACAAAGAATAACAAAAGGAAGTGCTTTGCACATTCAACACTTTCTCATTTGGTGTAAGAGAAACACAAACAGTAACAAGTACAGAAGCTTTGCACAAACTCTGCAAAGGAGTGAAATCATTCACTTGCATGTTCAGACACAGTGCAACCAAAGTAAAAGGTGCTGTTACAGAAAACAGTATGTTGCGGGGAAAAGCACAGAAGTACTTGGTACCTACAGGCAAAAAGGCTCCACATCTCTAACTCTTGCATATTATCACATTTACATATGCAGCCTACACAAACTGTCAAAGGATGTTTTTCTCTGTTTTGTTTCATGTCCTTAGTTGAGACAGAAATGAAGGAAGCAAGCTGTGTTCCTCACACGGGGAAAGCACAGGAGGTGTGGCGTGTACCCCTTCGATCACCCACTTCCACATAGTGTGCCCATTGTGATGAGGCTCCATTTTGCTGCATCGGGGGCCCTCTGACAGCCACCAATACTGCTGGATCCTTTCCAGCAAGGTTGCTCAACAGGCATCTACACTACCATCAGCTATACACATGCATCAGATGGATCTCTCAGTTTTCTTAAAGGAAGCTGCACAAAAATACATGTCTCATCTCCAGAAATTTTTTGTGATTGTTTGTCATGTTCAGGTAATCCTTACGTGCAGTCCTTGCACGGGAAGGGTTCCTAATTTCATGCTAATACTTAGAGGTTTCACAGAAAGCCTAACATGTTTCTAGCTCAGAATTCACACTCAGGTGATAATGAAATACTGATTCAATGATTAACATCCGTGAAAAAGAGTTTCTGCCACCTGGTCCAGGTCATTGCTCTCACATGTCAGGATAAGTCACGGCCAGTCAAATATTAAGGGCAGTATTTGGTTTATGAAGGGTCAATAGCAATAGCCTTAGAGAGAAAACATCCAATACAAGGAAAGTCGTTGGAGACAAAAACCAAAATACTGATAGTCATGCTTGCGCACAATAGTACCAAGTACGCAGGACAAACATAAATAAATTAAATATCCAAGTTCTCATGGAACAGATATGAAGTACCAGAGATGACAATACAAAACAGGAAAGGTGGCATACCTTACTTTATTATAAGACAGTAAGTACAAATGTCTTCTGCTCAGTAAATCATCAAGTATGAGAAGTGAAACAACGTAAGCAACAAACTCATCAGCCATAAATATGGCTGAAACAGACATCCCACAGAGTATTTTTAGGTAGTCTAAGGACAGGGACCTGTACATTTTAGAATGCCATGTCTGCCATCTGTCAAGGAGATCAGAATGACCACCTTCCACCTCTTCAGTGGGAAGTATACATTCAAATTATTTCAGTAGGTTTCAAAAAAAAAGACAAATTTATTGAAAGGGAGAACAAAGAAGTTACCAGAACTCCATGAAGGGGAAGAGAAACACTTCATCGGTACTAAAAGCACCAACAGCTTCCTCTTGATGAGCAGGTGTACCCATGAAAGGTGCCTGTCTCTGTGAATAAAGGTAACTAGTGTGTTACCTGCACAGAGCTTTCTCTACAATATGGAAAATATGATTCACACAAAGCACTCAATACACTCAGAAATTATCTGCTCTTCTTATTACATTATATTAACTCTTTCGCTATTTGCCACAAAGCTCTGTCTGAGACACAGGAAAGTCTCCATTATTTCTTCTCTTCCTGAATCTTTTCTGGTGTTCTCTCCAACTAACTAGAAACAAGTAACATGTTCCAGATTTGGCATACCACATCTGAAACAAGGAAAATATTAATTCGTCAGGCCCTAAAGTGGTATCACAGGAAGCACGATGAAGTAAAAATGGAATGTTTACTTTCCTGTCATACACTGCAAACTCATGTCTCACATGGAAGGACCAAGTGATAGCATTTATTCAAAAAATGGAGGAATAAAAAAAAATTGGGAATTAAGTTTTCAAGGAGTATTGGAACATAGAGTCATGCAGATACACTGATGAGCTTTTCCTCCTCTGGGTGTAGAACAGCAAGAATTGTCATGACAGCTTTAACCCAGAGACTAAGGCTACTGTTTACTTACTTCAACACACAACTTTGTTCAAAGTAACACCACCAGAATGTCTAAAAAAAGGGGGGAGAGGAACACTTTTCTGGGCTATTTTGGCCTTTCCTGGTCTTGTTAGGATATGAAGCACAGTAGAAACAGTAAGTTTCAAATTAGTATTAGTTGCAAAAGAAACTTTAATGGTGGTACACACCCTTGTACTTACCGTTCTCTTGAACAATTTCCTAAAAGTACCCGTCGAGACTTGAAATTACCAAGTTCTGTCAAAGTGTTAGCCTTACAATCACAACAGTAAGTGTTCATCAGCCACCAGCATTCAGTCTCAACTTAAGCACGCTTTACAAAGCTTCCAGGTTGTCTGCTCAGCATGTTAAACCTTTGTAATTCCACATGGCTCAGACAAAAACTATACATATGTGGCACCAAACAGAAGCTACAGCATCACTTCAATGCAATTCAGCCTAAGTCAAACTTGGACTTGTTTATACATGAACAAGCATTCACCCTTCACATGAAACATTGAGAAAAGTTTTCCCAGGTTCCCCCCAGCCTTCAAACAACTCCAACAAACACACCATCAGAAATAAACTTCCCATAGATACCACACCAAAGAGAAACAAACCACTTGGGAGTAACAAAAGCAGATGCATAAGAAATGCTGTCCACAACAGAACCAAGACAACAAGTTAGTGGAACACTTAAATTTCCCAGAATGTACCAAACATATCAAATGGCCTTATGGAAGAATCATGGACGAGACTAACAACCACCACATAAATGAATGAAGATATGTAAATAATCGGCAAAGGGAAATACTGCCAGCAGACTAATGCTTCTTCAAAACTATAAACTTTCAGTCCTGATATTCCAAAGAGACCTACAAAGTATTTTCAAGAAATGACTCATCAAACTAAACTTATGACTCAATCAGATAACAAAAATCACAGACTGACGGCAACTACTTGTTTTATTACACTTGATAGTTTTCTACACATCCTCAACACTCTCCTTCTCCTCCCACTGCCCTACGTACTTCATAGGTGATAAATATCTTTCTCTTTCTTCCACTGACCCTATCTTAAAACCTCTTCTCTTGCTATCAACCTGCTATCCTTTTTCCACTGGAACCAACATTGTTTTCCCTCAAATGGTATAACAGCAGAATGAAGTTAAACTCTGACAAATGGTTTTCGAGCTATATTATGTGGCTGCTTCTGTATCCAAGCTACAAAATTAACAAAACTGTTAGGCACAATCTATTAGCTTTCCCTGTAGATTTAGCTTAGCTTAAAAGCAGAAGTAGTCTAACTTACAGAGCACAATATAAAGTGATAACGGCTTGTTACGAAATTCCTACTTCAGTACTGTTCTGCTGAAGTTCTCTCCCCCTGCCTGCAAAATGTGGACAGAAAGTATTTCTTCCTCCTCTTTCTTTAATAAAACTGCAAGTACTATCAGGAACATAATACACTTAAGGATAAAGTCATTTTCTTGCACTAACTGTAAATACAATTAACTTCACTTTCATGGTTTCTTGCACTAAATTTCAATAAAATAAATTACACTTTGATGGACATACAAAATTTCCCACTTCATTAGACCTGAGATTACTTTGTCTTTCAGGCTTAAATAAAAACTTACATCTTTTCCCAGGACTCTAAGTTCAAACTGTGTTTCCTTGAAGTGAACTTTTGTAATTCTAGGCCTGTAATATTGGAAAAAAAAGACAAAACTTCATGAGACTTTAATTTCAAGCATAACAAAATATAAAGATGTATATATTTACATAGAAGGACAAAAACGAATTCACAAGTAGAATTTTTTCTTCAGTTATACACCAGGTTATCAAAAGAAAATTAGCAGCATTTTAACATTTCAGCAGAAATATGGTAAAGGTGAACCATTTTTTTCAATATTTTGATTATCAAAGAATTAAAAATCTGTATAACCCAGAAAAATATTAGAAATTGAAGGTATTTTTTAATACAATTAACCTTTCAAATAGCTATCACAAATCATACGTTTCCATACAACAACATTGCTATTGTTTTAGCACAGACTGCACATTTAAATTATACATACCAGAAATATTTTCCTACTTGTTTTTTATTCTTGTAGACAACAACTCCTATGGGTGTTAATCCTAAAAAATATTCAGATTTGTTTTCACCCTAGAACATAAAAAAGTATATAATTTACACAGTTGCAAGTTGTATCACTGTAGCAGTGAGGTCTAGTGAGGAAGTCAGCCTGATGAGTGACTTGAACACACTGTTTCACTCTCCCTGCAAATGGGAAAACAGTATGTGATCTACTGATGAAAAGTCCTGTACAAAAACTTGTATGCATAGAGGGAAAG
>NW_010114525.1:8807-41146 GCF_000699245.1 Pterocles gutturalis
GAATGGCAGTGAGGGAAAGAATGGGAGATTCCACATGCCACCATGAAAAAGAATAACTTCCTTTTTTTTAGGGAATTACTTTCGGCTACTTGGCAAACAGACAAAAGTCAGAAACTAAACTCTTTATTTAGACACAAATGCAACAGACATCCTAACTTTCAGCTGAAGGTAAGTAGTGATTTTCTGACCTATTTGAATATAATACAACTTCACAGCTGGCTTCTCCCTCCTCAAAAGGTATTGTGTCCTGGTTTCAGCCAAGAGAGAGTTAACTTTCTTCATAGTTGCTAGTGTGAGGCTATGTTTTGGATTTGTGCTGAGGAGAAGGCTGATAACATACTGATGTTTATAGCTGCTGCCAGGACAGTCAAGGACTTTTCAGCTTCTCTGCTGTGCCACCAGTGTCTGCAGGGGCAGGAGAAGCTGGGAGGGAGCACAGCCCCAATCACTAGCCTGGGATTCCACCTTAGCTTTAGGATTGAGACCCAAATTGGCCAATAGTCTGTTCCATAACACTCACATCATGCCTAGTATCTAGAGGAGAGCCTGTCCGGAAGTACTCTCTATTGCTCCAGGTTGTCTCCCTATGGGCCACCCCTCTCTCTGGGTCATCTCGGTCTCTCGGACACTCAGGCTCTTATCTCTTTGCCAGGATTGCAGTTTCAGGACTCTCCCTCCTCCAGGATCGCTAGCTGGGAATGGGCTGAGCCTTGGTCATTGGGAGGTGAGCAGACTCACTGTGTATCACTCATTTGTAACTTTGTATATATTACTATCATTATCATCATTATTATAATTTCCAATATTATTGTAGTTTAGTTATTAAATTGTTCTTCTCTCAACCCCTGAGTCTCTTTTCCCTTTACCCCTTTAATTCTCTCCCCAGCCCCAGGAGGTGGGCCAAGGAGGGTGACTGAACGGTTGTGGTGGCATTTAGCTGCCAGCAAGGTCAAAACTATGACATCTGCATACTGCTACCAAGTGCAATAGCTCCTTTGAGAGATTCAGAGCATTTTTTTAATTCAGAATGAGTAGCGACATGCCAGGAACAGCCACATGCACTATCTCCTCCAAAGGAAACTGCTTCTGAGGTCAGTATCTGAACTGCAAACTGCATCAGGAGAAAACAAGGTGAAAACCCTGGTGCTGAGTGGCTGAAGGCCCCCACCTTCCCACTTCATGGTCAGTAACCAAAATTAGATGCACCCTATGCTTAACAGAGTGCAAACCTTAGCACATGAGGTTAAAACAAAGTCAGCTGCAAAAGCTCATTCATCAGCCTAGTTGAGGCAACAAGGAAGAGCCCTGCAAGCTCTAAACCAGCAGAGCATGAACCATAAAAATATCCACTGTGAGATGGACTGACTGCAGAAAGTGTCCTTCTGTGTGACTCCTGATGTGAGAAAGCTCAAGCATACCTCTGTGAGCTCTGCCTGTGCTCCTCAGTGAACTAACTGCTAAAGGCAACTTTACTTTAAATATTACCAAGCAAGAAAAAGAACTACACCTCTTCACGTGTGCAGCTTCAATCTCAAACAAGAGCTTCTGTTTCTGTTGTAATATGAACAGAAATTATGATATTCATGGGTTAGACTTTGGCATATTACAACTCACCCCTCATTACCCAGGCAGGGATCTCACTGCACAGCAAAAGCAAGCTAAGAGAGAAACAAAATTTCCAGGCTCTGCTAATTTAACAAGATTTTGTTGGATCATGTTGAATCTTGTTCAACTCCCCCAGCTTTCTATGGGTGGGAGGAGCACAGTGCGTGGGACATTAATACAATTAAGCCACAGAGTGCATTAAAAAACACTTCATATTGCAGGCTACACAATTTTCAACAGGAAATACATACTTAATCTTCTGGTAGTATCTTGATTTCTTTCTTTTCTTTCAAGTAATTCTACAAAGTACTGACATCTAACTCAGTGAACTATCTACATTACAACTCACCATTTGAACTTCTGGTTTTCTTTTATTCTAAAAAAAACCTGCCACTAGCGCAATTATTTAAACAAGATAGAATGATGCTTCCACCAGGAGCACATAGCCTCCAGGTGATGACTTGGATCCAATCCCAGCATACATGCTGTTTTACAAAAGAAGTGGAGGGTTTAGCAATTTGTAATGCTGCATGATACAGCAGAGGAAAAGGTGGAAACACACTCTGGATCTTTAGCAAAACCTTCACAATATATATTTTAAAAAGCCAGACATGCTACTGCTACAGTACTCTAGTTTTTGCAATGGTATGGAAAAGGTTTCAGGACATACTTGCTGTTATTTACACAAGAATAATGTGCAAAGGGTTATAATCCTCTCTCTTTTCTCCTGACACTTGCACTAATTACTTCTTCTTTTTCTGAGTTGTTTTTTCCACACTATAACTGATTGTTTTTTATAGATGTAATACAATCATTGCCTTTAATCTGAAAATCATTAGGCTTCTGTATGCATCAAGTCTGTAAATATGTCTTTGCATTTCTTAATAACAGTGCTTCCTTTCAAGTTACTCTGTGGCAACTAAACTGCATAAATACTCTCCCCTACATTAGTATAAGAAGTTTCTTCCATTGTTACCAAGTTTAAAATATTTAAACAATACATACATAAACAGGATGGAGATCCACTCCATACATTTCCAGGGACTTGGCCACCCCTAAGAAGTTTGCTTCTGCTTCAGCCGGAAGTTGACCCCTGTAAACAAAATTCTGTGTAAGAACTTTTTACTTCCAGACAACATATTAAAATAGATCATATTAATAAACAGAGTTTGCTGTACAGATATGCAACCCTTCCTAGCATTTGTTTAACTGGAACTATGCTTTCAGCACCGTACTTCTGCTCACTCCAAGTGAGACTGGACAGTAGATCCTACCACAAATATACGCTATCATGTATACAACGTATGTCTACTACAAGTGGCTAATCTTTTTCCTGCTGTCACACACACACTTCAGACATTCCGTTTTAAGCTTGAATATGAAAAATAATTTTATTTCCAATAACCAGATGATTATTAATAAAGCAGCAATGGAATGATTGACTGGGGTACTATTTCCCCATAGCAGTGCTGAAGCTAAAAAGGATTTCTGAAAGCAGGGCTCATGACTTCAGATAAAATATTCCTTCATAAAATCTTGCCTACAGGAAGTCACGCCAACTGGTAATACCCAAGTCTGCTACTGTGAAAACAAATTTGGGAGTCTGTCTTGAGGGATCACCAGTTCAAAAGATCCAGCTTGCCCTCCTATCTGCAAATACCAATTCATCAGTTAAAAACTACTATCAGCTGAGTGCTGGTAGGAAACACTAGGGGAAAACTAGTGGGGAAAAAACCCCTGGCTACTAGGAACATATTTGACATCACTGATGAAAGTTTTATTTTCATAAAGAACAAAATCACTAAATAAATTTAAAGCCTTCAACAGACTTATCCTCTTCCCTTAGTAACTGCCGTGACACAAGACCAGGACACTGTAACAAGTCTGAAATAACTGAAGCTGCATTTTCATCCTCAATCCTTTTTAATACTTCTGTGATAGCTACTGGACTGTTACTGGGAAAGTACAGCACATCTGGTGAAAATACCAACACAAAAAGATGCATTTCCTGCTTCACCCTGTGATTACCCTCTTGGGGAAATACTTCACTCCATTTGCTACCTTTCAATTTGAAAGTGTGAAGCAGAGCTCAACATTTTGACACAAAACCTGGAAAAGTCCAGCAATATGCACATTCTCGCTTCTTATCTCCCCATTCTCTCCAGCCTGACAGCTACTTTCCAGGTTTTCCCAACTTTGTGTTATGCCTGACCAGGTAAAAACCACATCCAATTGAAAGAAGTGAAACATCAGTGCTAGCGTGAGTGTAATAGCATGGGTATTTAAAATGCCTTCTTTGTATCTAGGAGATAGGCTGAAGCTGCCATGTAGCAGCACTGATACTGTTCCAAGTGTTAGCCCTTCTTCCCAAGGACGCTTGGCCCTAAACAATGTTGAAAGCTACTCTTAAAGCTATCTGTGAGAGGGACTTTAGCCTTCCTTATGCCCCATCGACAGCATGTAATATCAACTCGAAATACACCAACAGCTGACTTGCCAGGTATCCGTTGCAGATCTGGGGCAGTCTGGAACAGGCAATGTCAGAGGGCCAATACATGCTCTCCCATTTGCACTGTGTGATCATAACCTTCCTCCAGCACCATGAGTGTCTGCTTCCTCACGTGCAAACCCTGAAGCAACTGCATGCTCCTCCAGACAACATAAGGTCACCTCACTCTGCTATCAGACCTTGCTCATTTACAGATGGGACAACAATCACAGTAGGCAGGCTGCAGAGACTTGATGCAGTCAGAAAACCCCCCACATCTGACTTCCCTCATCTTAACTGATTTAGAACTTGCTCAAAAAACTGCATCCTGAATGAATCCCTGAACAGTTACTGTGATAATTCTGCAACCAAAACATGCAGCCCCACAGCTGTCTTGCAGAAAAACCCTGCACTTCCATGCTCCAGAAAGGACAAAGAAGTTCTAAACCACATCCCAAACCTGACCCATGCTTCTAGTAGGTGAGATAATTTGGGATATCATAGAATTGTAGAATAGTTTGAGTTGGAGGGGACCTTAAAGATCATCTAGTTCCAAGCCCACTGCCATGGACAGGGACACCTTCCACTAGACCAGGTTGCTCAAAGCCTCATCCAACCTGGGGCATCCACACCTTCTCCGGGCAACCTGTTCCACTGTCTCACCACTCTCACGGTAAAAAATGTCTTCCTAATATCTAATCTAAATCTACGCTCTTTCAGCTTAAACCAGTACCCCTCATCTTATCAGTACACTACCTGATAAAGAGTGCCTCCCCATCTCTCTTTTAGCCCCCTTTAAATACTGGATGGCATCCCATCCCTCTGGATGGCATTCCTTCCTTCCAGCGTGTTGACCGCACCACACAGCTTGGTGTTGTCGGCAAACTTGCTGAGAGTGCACTCGATGCCACTGTCCATGTCACCAACAAAGATGTTAAACAACACTGGTCCCAGTACTGACCTCTGAGGAACACCACTCGTCACCAGTCTCCACCTGGACAACAAACCATTGGCCACAACTCTTGGAGTGTGATCATCCAGCCAATTCCTTATCCACCAAGTGGTCCAGCTGTCAAATCCATGTCTCTCCAATTTAGAGACAAGGATGTCATGCAGGACAGTGTCAAATGCCCTCAGCCATACAAGGTTCAAACTTCTTAACTAAAGAGGCTGCTATCAACCCGTTCAGAAGTCAATGCTGGCAGTGCTGATGATGACAGTCAGGATGAACTACCAATGGGTACACCTTAGTTTCACTTTCTTTTCTGATGCTGCTAAATCCCTGCCTTGTAACTGCAGACGAGCAGCAAAAGAATATCAGCGCTCCAGATCTATAAGCGTGTAAGAACACTAGAAACAGTGTTAAAATAGTTATCATTCCTTGTTGCAAACACTGTTCCAGCAGCTTCTGAATTTCATCTTCAAGGTTATAAACTTTTTGAGACAAATGGGTCTTAATCTGATTTACTAAACTAATGACTTCAGAAACTTGAAAGAGAGAAATGAAAATTGCTTAGTGCTGGTGGCCTGGTACATAGCAATTTATCTCAAGTTTCGCTTCTCAAACACAGCCTCTGTGATGTTGAACCAGACAAACTCTGTGACTCAGTTTTCAACGCCCAGAACAGAAAAAACAGTACTTTACTTCACAAAAGGACCTGCAGTAAGGTTCTTCCTAATGCATCAACCACTATAAGGTGGTCAGACAACCACACAGAAACAATTATTGAACAACGGACTCTTTTGAAGCTCAGATCAATGCGGCAACTGGCACAGACTCCAATTACAGAAGAACTTTCCAAAGAGAACAGCTGTGTTTCTGAGTGTATATCTATTCTCATTAAACAGGGCACAAATAACACTAACATGCAGAACCAGAGATGAGAAATTACTTAAGCTTTATCCAGACTGTGGCTTCATTACAGTAAGTGAATCAATAAATATACATCTACATACGAGATGGCTATCTCTGATTATCTCTACATTACTTTGATAAAGGATATGAAGAACATACTCAGGATATGTTTCTTACTGCACTCACTTTAATAAATGGTTATATTACAATTGCACTTCACTTGGATTTGTTAGAACAAGCTTCTTTACACTTAGAAGGAACATGAACTTGGAGATAAGCAAGTAAACGTTTATTTTGGCTTTATGTATGGTTGAACTTCTGGCATATGTTTTATTTTCAAAACCAATTTCACATTTTGCATTTTTGAAGGCACTGTGGTCAAATATTTGGAACAGCAGGTTGGAAAGCCAAATCTCTCTGAGTTCCAATGCTTTCACACAGTGACTGGTGGTTCGCCCCCTGTTACTCATACACCAACAGTACTTCAGTATAAAACTACTATCACTGAAAGTATTTCACAGGTAGAAGGCCATTTCTAAAAATGAGTAAGTGGGACAAAAAGCTACTCTGAATTGTTGGGGATTTAAAAAAAAATTTTGCATGCCTAGAGACAGTGTAGAGTAAAACTTCCTCTTTAAGAAGGCTACTTGCACAGCTGCTAAAAACGAATCTACTATTTAAGCTATATTCACACAGGATCCCTTTCTGGCTCTGCCTTCTTTACTGGAAAACATGTTCTTTGCTCCAACTTTCCTGTGAGATTGCTATGTTTTTCCTCTCTTTGTTGCTGCTGTTCCTCTCAAACACCGACAGAACCGATAGGTCCAGGGGTTACTAGTTCTCACATTGCTTTGCTTATCTCTTGGGCACTCCAGCCCATCTCCTGGTTGTCCTTACTGCAGTTTTGCTTCCCACTCCATTAACAAGTAATCAAGGGAAGGCAATGTATGCACAAATTGCAGTCTGAGAGAAAATCAAGTGACTCCCAAAGTAGCATCTTGGAATCCACCATCAGGCAGAGATTATCCAGAATGTCAATGACAGAACAACTAATGTGTTTTGTGTTCAAGGTGATTATTATTCCATTAACTGGAAGATGGAGAACAGAAGTTTTGCAGTCTCTTATTAAAAAAGTGAATCTGTCTTTTCCAACTTTTGACAAGGTTAAGTTGGAAATACATGAATCTCCCAGGTCTGCTGACATACATGTTTCAGATCTCTGCAATTCTGCTTTGTCCAGTCTGCAGTGTAGCTAATATTCTCCTCCTGAAATATCTTCAACAGTTGCCCAACCCAGTACCATAACTCTAGTTCATTCCTGCCTTCTTAGCTCCTTCTCATACATAAGAAATGTTATCCGGTACAGTTTTAATGCCTGTGAACTTTTGTAGTGCCTTGTTCCTTTTAAACCAAAATTATTTCGAGGCCCACCAAATACCTTGTGTTCCCACTTCTTTAAGGTCACACAGAAAGTTTTGGAATTTGTTTGGGTTTTGTCCAGAAAATAGCACTTTGAATGCCCTGTGTTATTCAGTGCTGCCTGAAGACTCTGTTTCTAGGTACTGCTCTTTTTCATACAAATCATATGTTCTTCCTTACCATGGAATCCATTATATTGACCACTGCTGATAACAGTTTATGTAGGATACGCTGGTTAAAAAAATGAAAGGACTTTATGTTTCTAAAACCAAACTGTCTCTTTAATGTTGCAACTGAGATTATCACTCAAACCATGGGCACACAAACTGCTTTCCTGGTACCTCCTGCAATGTGAGCTGCTCCCACAAAGGTTCATGCAGGTTGCTACAAGCACTCTTTCACTACCCCAGCTAAGGATCTGGCAAGAAAATAGAGGCTTCATTGTACAAAGGGCTGTACATTATTAGATTAAAAGTGTTTTTGTCCTAACAGTTCATTTGAATGCACAGAGCAGTACAAAGAAAAGAAACGTTGTTATCCCCATTTTACAGACAGTAGACTGAGGCATGGGCATAATATGCAATTTGTCCAAAATTATGCAGGAAATCTGTCCTGGAACAGCAAACTAAACTCACAGATTTTTATTTCATTCTTTTTCACTACAAAACATAGAGGAAACAGAAGCGCTATTAAAACTCCTGGTTCTGAAAAACCCATACCTAGGCCTGACAGACACCAGATTTCCAGTTACTGTCCTACTCAGTTCCTAAAAGAACAACTCCAATTACATATAATGTTTTCTGTTTCTGAGGGACATAAGTGGATGCTCTGTGTTCTTTCCTCAGGTCTAGAGACCTCCACTCTGCACCACAAGGTGCTCTCTTCCCCACCCACAAAGCATCTCCCAGTCTGAAGTTACCCAAGTTCCCAACAGTACCGAATTCTTACATCAGAGTTTTGTGTATTCGCTCTATGGCATCCTCCAGCTCTTCCTTCTGGTCTGGAACGAAGCGGTACTCTGAGACGTAACCTGCAGTGTGCTTATACGGGTCATAGTCCCCCAGCTCAGCTAGAGGACACAAGAAGGAAGAAAAGAAGGGTCGCCTGTTTTCAATGCTTTATGTTAACCAAAAAATATGTTCTATAATTCACCTATTTGTGCCAAGCCACCTCCTTCCAACTGATTGTCAATTTACCATGAAGTCAGTTAAAAAGCCCAAAGACAGTACAGAACTGTTCATATTAGCACACATAAAATCAAGAAAAAATGTCTTCGGCCATTTTCAAAGAGAAATGTAAGGTTCAAATAGCTAGAGTTTTTGACAGGAAATCTACGACTTTTACAGGACTAGATATATTTTCGTTCCACCCAGCAAAGTTGAAATTTGATTACATATATTACTGGCAGCATACATAAAACAAGTATAGAACCAAATTATAGTTTTTGGAATATCTATGCCCTTACCTAATGGTAAGTATTGTTTCTTGTGAGGAAACACAAGACTTAATTTTTCAATAAAATACCTATATAATTGATCAACATTAGAAGATTTTCTAAAAATAATTTTCATAAATAAAAGAATGGAATGAATAGCCAATATAATTTTATTTGAAACAACCTTGAATTTGCATACATTAGTCACATCAGTTTACATGTTGCCATGCAATTATAAAATAAATGTGCACCGTGGTCAGAACTCACTTCTACTGATCTTAACAATAATTGCATCTATCTAAGAAACTCTGCAAAAGTTAATATTTACATTTTTTAATAATTTTCAGTAAAATCTGTGTAGACTGGGCTTCTCTGAGAAAAGCTTAATGGAAGGTTTCTATCCAATGCCCACTAAGAAAAAACATGCCCAAAAGGAGGCTTCAAGAGCCAAGAAGAAAAAGAATCATCTAACAACTCACATTTCTTTCCAGAAGTTAATGATGTTTCTAAAACAAAACAGTCATCTGCTCAGCAGATGTTGAGAAGTTTCTCTAGAAAACCGCATTAAAAACAATGTTGTTCTTGCGCATATCAGGAACAAGAACAGGTATGACTACAACAGCAACAACCCAGCATTCCCATTAGGAAAATGGGTGTATTCTACAAACTGTGCCATGGGTACTGAATTTTGCACCATTACCACTATAATAGTCTACAGTCTTTGGCTACAAAAGGAGGAAAACGATTCATGCGCTAAGGACAGGATCTGCCTAGAGAACACAGATGACACCCAGGCACAATCAGAATAGTGAAAGCAGGAGCCCTGTCTGGAGCAGGACAGAGGTAGCAGACTCTGGGAGAACATGTGGTCCCAGATCCTCCTCCAGATCTCAGCAGTTGCTAGCTCCATGGGGAAAGACACCACTGACATCACTACAGAAGCAGAGCTTCTCAGCTATTACTGAATTCCCACAAACGCGCTTCACAAAATGACAGAATCACTTCATCTCAGTTGGGAAAAGAAAAAATCATGGTCTGGAACATCACCCTTGGAAAACTGATGCTTTAGGTTCATATTCTCAGTATCTGACACAGACATTTCCCAGGTGTCTTGATATACTTTGAACAACTGCAGGCCCTAAATAAAAGGACAAAGCTTTTTATAGAGACAATGGGAATGTATGCTTGCTGGTGCCAGGACTAACTTAAAACCACTGTACGTAATCATTGCCATGCTTTAACTCTCCCCTCTTACAGGAGCTTCCTCGTTGTTTTCGAATAGAATATCTGAGATTAGAATCACAGGAACAGCATTTTATACCTAAACAACAGCTCCCCATACTCTAACCACCTCACAAAATGACTAAAGCCCAAGAATTTATTCTTTTTGCACATTTCTCATAATACGATAAAGATGTTACCATCATTACATGTTTTCCTTCTTCATACTTGCACTATTTTTTTTAGGGAAGGCATGTATGCCAGTAAAGTGAAATATGGAATGCAAATAGTTTTTCAGAATATGACATGTCAAATTTCTTAGATGGGAAAATGAAGTTAAAAATAATTATGCAAAAATAAAAATGCCTGAAATTTCAGCTTTTCGTAAACACACATAACACACCGTGAAATTCTGTACAATGCCCACTCCCATTTCATCCACAATTTATTCTGCCTTGTTATGCTGAAATGGAAATGAAAGGAGGACTATTTTTTTATGGTGTATTAAGTACGGTTGAGTCACACTCGGAACACCAATAATACAAGTAATCTTTGCTTAATACTTATCACTCACGAGAAATCTAAATTTAACATAGAACAAATTACAGATACAGGTCCCAGCATGGTTCATCACATGATTTTTGGTTACCAATTTTGTTTGAATACAGAGCTGTAACATGAAAGGAATAACTAACTGGTAGACAGACAGCTCCTTTCTAATTGATGACTAGCTCTATTAAGTCTGCAGGATATAACATCCACTCCTGAAAAGCTAACTACTGATGGGTGAATGCAGATAAATGACAGAATTAAAATTCTTCACTTCAGGTCAAAACACATCCTCCCTTCAAGCACAGGCACATTCATATTGACGTCATGTAATTTTTGAAAGAATCTTTTATTTGACAGACTTTGTTGGCTGGAAGCTGCCAATAGCCCACCAAATCTCTAAACCTCCTGATGAAGGTTTTTTCATACGCTATATTCAATCCAGAGTAAGTCATAAAGTCTTAAGTACATGATAAGATATTCCTCAGCAAGGTAAAAAGTGTGTGGCAGTCTTCAGACTGACTTCTAAGTTTCTTCTTTACACTAACTTCTATACTGCTTTTATATTATTCGTTCAGAATGGTCATCTATTTACAGTTCTTCATCTGAAATCAATGTTTTGTTCTGTTCTGAAATGAATGCATAAAGTGATAGTGGAGTCTTCAGTCACCACTTAAAATTAATCAGAATGCAGGATTTAAAGAAATAAGCTCTCGGTTGGCTAGAACTTACACTGAATTATATATGCTCCCAGCTGTGCTGCAGTGTTGATCGGACAAGGCAAACGGCCCTGTAAAACATCTTGCTTGACCTGCAGGAAAAACTGATACCTAAAACAGAGAGGAAACAAAGCTATTATTTCAATACTGAGTCTGATGCACCAAGTAATGTTTCGTCATATTGTAGTTTACTAAAGACATACCACCCACCATAACTATGTGACAATCAAAAACTGTATTCCTCTCTGAGTGACTTTTCCCCTGTTGACTTTGAAGTAACAACTACAATTAATCTAGTGAAAGAACCTAGGTAGGGGAGCACTTTGCAGTTTTCCCATCTGCTTTATATTGTGCAGATACAATTCATTTTTCTCCTAAAAATGCAGTTGCTCTCTCGACTATCATAGACCAGTCAGGAAGTGGGGAAGAGGGCTGGGAATCAGAAGAATTGAACGAGAAACCTATCAAAGGGCCAAAGTTTAACCTCATCAGTGTCTCAGCGTTAGGGATCTGGGTATCAGATACTCCTTGACTCAAAGGTTTCCCCTCCACATACAGCAGTATGAACTCTAGAGCAGCAAGCAGATTCAATGGAGTCCATACTCCCATGAAAAAAAATGGATGGGCATACCATCAGCAGCCAGATGTATCTGTCATAGTGTCCTGTATCCTCCTTCTTGGAATAGAGATAGCAAGGGTAAAAATGTAATTTTCAAAGTCATAACCTGCTTCTACGCTTGATGAAGCTTGTACCAAGACCACTTAAAATGAAATAATACCCACAAAACAAATTGAAAAGTAAAGACAAGAGAAAAAGCCATCACAGAAAAGATATGCTTGGTTTTGGAACTCCTCGTACTCATTTATAGGTAATCTTTTAAACACTGTTTGGTTTCTGTGTGTTTTTATTGCAACAGGTTTAAGCAGTGTTTCTGCTTCATCATCTAAGTTAATTTCTTGCACCAATTAATACAAAAGGTAACAATGCTGAGAAGCTAATATTTTAAGGAAAAAAATGGTCACCCATACAACATACAGCTTTTTCATTATTCATTAGTTCAACTTTATCTACGTAGAGCCATTCAGCTACACTGCAAAAAAATTATTCTGTGCTAGTACATGTTGCTTATGAAAGCACCTTGAAATGATCTGTACGTTCAAAGTGAATCTACACTGATTTCAGGGAAGGTCGCAAACTGCAAGTTACATGACAGCTGACCCACAAATCATTTAAGATCCAATCAAATTTTCTAGACTATCAGCCCAGATGAGCCTCTGAATAAGGATACCAGCATCTTTCTGGTTAACGATCCCCCAGGATTGGTGCTGTGACAGATACTATAGTAGGAATATCCACCCTTAAAAAAACAGATAATATTCTCCACCTTAAAGGACCAAGGCACTGCATAAGAATTTTCTGGGAATGTCATTAGGCAACACAAAGCACATACACTTAAGAGTGTTTCTTCACTCTAAGCAATACCTCAGTACTGTATCTAGCTTATGCTTGCCACTCCTATCTAGACAAATCCTCTCTGTGTGAATGATGACAATGACAAAGATGATTTTTCATCTACTGTGGAGTACAGAGCATCTTCTTTTTAACATGAAATGCATTTCTGATATGCACCTGTCTTTCTGTTAGCACATCTGTATCTCTACAGTGCAGAGCTTCATACCAGATGATGCTATAAATGTCTTTTCCATGTAGCAGCTATCTATATTTCTGCATTCTCATAGTGTAGTCTCAAAATAAAGCAGGATAGGAAACTGCAGAACACACCACCTCCTGGCAAAAAACTGTCAGAGACAGCCATTAGGTGCTTAAATGATTCCTACAAAGGGAACAATTTCAAATCCCGCTGAAGCTGCTAAGCCTCTCACAAAACCAGGCTTTTTGTCCAAGCTTGTACCTAAAGCACTCTCATCTCATGTGCTGTCAAGTTTGTCATGCATACGTAATATTGCCTAAGCACTAGTTTGCTCTAGCGAACACATCCAGCAAATGCTAATAGGAATAACTTCAGTGTTAGCTCTTGCCTACAAGACAGACAGATTTTGCTGTGAAGCAATTACAAATTTGACAGGTTTTCATTATTTGCAGATAACAATCATGTAACACCATAGATCCTCAACATCTAATAACAACAGACTCTGCTCTCATATCCATTAAAATAACAAACACATGCTCCAAAGAAACACATCAGTTAACACAAAATGGTTAACACACTACCGGAATTATACACTTAGGCAGAAAATTACTATTATAAAGAAAAATAGGGCCTTTAATCCCTCCTAAGCAGAAGGAGGTTTTATTATTAGGGGTTTTTTTTCTTAAAAGGTATACCTTCCCTCAAAGGTTTAAGAGCCTATAGGAATAAACAGAAATGTTGAGCGTATCTGACTATTCAATGTTTTTTGTTGAAGAGTGTCAATACAAGCTTATCACTTTCTTATGCCCTCCCTCTGTACATTCTATAGTGCAAATTCTACATGACCAAACACTGTGCAGACAGGAACAGTAGGCTTACTAATAACACCAAAACGCTTCTCGATAGATCCGCATATCTAATCAGCAGTGCAAATCACCGACTGACCTTATCACAAGGCAAAGAGAAACAGTTTTTGAAAACTTAGCCCCTGGCATTTCCCAGACAGAAATCCACCCTGTCTCCTGGGTAGCAATCACAACAGGTTCAGTGGCCGAAGCTCCCTTCCCAGGGCTGTCTGTCTTTCCCTGCAAGCAGGGTTGAAAGTGTTTCTGGAAAAGTACAGGAAAACTGCATCAAACTTTCACAGTACAGGGGCAACACAGTGTGGCCAGCTTGCACTCTTTTACCTGCAAAGTCACAGTACTTATTATTTTTACCAGGCCAGCTGCAATCTTGTTATACTGGAGACTTTTGTTCCAGCTGCGCCAGTTTGGAAATAAAAGAATTTTCTCACTCTGGTACAAGAAAAATATTCTGCATGTGCTGCAGCAATTGCCACCTTTGATTAAGGACAATTAAAAACCCTGCATGCATTCTAACAAATTCTCATGTGTCATATTCCTACGACATCAAAAGAAATATTTTGGCATTAATGCAAGCCAGCACACTAATTTTGTCCACCTACCTATGAAATTCTCAAATTTCCTTTTGAATCTAAAACTAATTCTCCGAGACCTTTCATAAATAAAGTAAATAGAAAACCCTGTGAAAGTTCAGGCAAGCATGTGTGTGTATGTGTTAGTGTGTGCATCCTCATATTTTGTAGACACCAAGCTTAGTTAAAAAAAATCAAAAGCATGCAAGTCTTCAATTTCCTTTGCATATTTTTAGGAAGACCAAAAGAAATCCTTTTGAAATACAGTTCTGAAATTTAAGCTATGGCCAATAAGGAAGAAAATTCCCTGTATTTACAGTTCATAACCAAGTAAATACTAAACTTGATTATAGCACAATATAAATGCAGACGTGACAACGCATTCCTTAAAAAAAAAAAAAACACAAATGCACATCAAGTCCCTTTGGTTTTTTTGATGCACCAGAGAGCACCTTTTCATCTTGGGCTTCCAATTAGTTGTCCATACCAGTCACTGTGAAGTTAGTCACAATTCTTCTCTTACACATACATGTTCCAGCAAAAACTTTTAGATATTCAAGCAAAAAAAACCAATCTGGCCACAACAGAACAATATACACCTGGCTGGAGCAGATTACTACCCTGAAATCAACAAACTACACTACTATTGAATACTGTACCTTGTTATTTCTTCTTTAAGTTTACATGGATCCTCTGCATAGAATTTAATGCCAAAATACAGAGTGTATGGTGGTCCAGCTGAGGGAAAAAATATTTAATGCAAAAGTTAATTACTATGAACTGTTAGTTGTTATTAATTGTTACTAGTTGACTATAAACCAGCCACTAAGAAGCCTATCCTAATATTTTATGGAACTTGAAAGTTTCAGAAAAAATCTTACATCCACACAGCAAATCTGTACATCTACACTCACTACACATGAGAAAAAAAATAATAAAAGGATTTTTATTATTATTTTTCTAGTCTTGTGTCATAGCTTGTCCGTCTACTTAGTTTTTGCTTATTTTGAAGATTGCATTTAATTGATAACTTCCTATTTCTCTAATGTACATTTTTATTTTTTTTAACTTTAATTATGTGCCACTTTAATTAAGAAATATTTGGAACAGCTTTTCTAATTCACCTTCTAAAAATGTTGTTCTCCTGAAAGATTCAGTTAACTCAGTACTGAAATTCTTACAGCTGCATTTATTCTATGCATGCTCCACTGCTACATCTTTTTATAGAAGGTCTCCAAATTCTTAGGTAAAGTAATCTTAACCTGTACCTGAATTATAATAAAAATAACATATGTTGCATCTGTGATATCTGAAGAATGACAGTAACAGCAGACAGTCTGTTATCAGTAAGAGGCACTACTTTTACTTCTATAAACATAAAGGAATCTAAGTTGGTTACAGTATGGTACAGTATGATAGAGGTATCACAGCTACTACAAAATTAATTATGCAAGTAAAGAATAGCACCATTATTATTCTAAACCAAAACGTAAGCATAGAGAAATCTTTAGATAATAATCACACAAATTACTGGAAGATGATGGTATGCTCAATTTATGTGTGAAATTTTGATACAGCTATGAACTGCAGTCATAAACTTGTTCAAGAACTACCAATCATTTGTGACTAGAATACAAATGTTGTACAGGTTGTATATATGGAACATTGCCTCTGTTACTTCATCTTCAGATACGTTCTTCAAGTGCAAATTAAATACATACTGTTTATCAATTCTTTATGTTCAGCAAGGGTCTTTGCAGGATCCAGCCAGTACTGTGAGACAGAAAATTATGGAAATTAGTCACTTATAACAGAAAATTAATACAGAACAATTGCAATTCTACAATTATGCATATACTGCCATTTATTAGCAGTCTGCACTGCTAATAATAATAAGACACTTCAGTCTGCTAATTACAAACTTGTGACAGTTTCTGATCAGAGAAACACCTCTCTGTAAGAGTCTAAGACTGTGTATCTTCTCTTGGGGGTAGGGGAATTCCTAAAAGGAAATCTGTTTGGTAAGAGCCACTACAACTGAGGCTCATGAGAAGGTGGCTCTACAGAAGTATCATACTAAGTACCCATTGGTGTCTACATGATCTGCTATAGCTAGTATATGGACGTGCAACCTTGTTTTTTCTTCCTGGGAGATCAACCCAAAGCAAATCTAAATAACAGCAACAACAAAGCATGTAAGACAGGACCTACAAGGAAACAATGAAGGGGCTTCACTTGCTTTCTGAAAAACAAAAGATTGTAGCAGGAAATAGGCATAACAGTCCTCTTCCAATACCTGAGAAATTGCTGTAAGAACACAGTGATCAATTTGTCTTCATGCCCACTAAATATGAAGAAATTCTGAAGGAAAAAAAGATTCAGCACATGCTTGTATTGAATACATTCAATAACCATTTAAATACAAACCATCTTAACATAAATGGAAGGTGGGAAAGAAAAAACTTGTCACACTTGTTCAAATATTCTAGTAGAATTCCGTATCAGCAATAATATGAACTAGCCCAATAGGCTGATAAAGAGATTTTACAGTCAACAGGCAGAAAAAAGGCAAAATGACTCTGCAGTGCACATTCTGGTTATGCAATGTGATCAGAATGTGGTCTGACTTCTTCCCAAAACTGCCATCACAGTATGAGCAACACACTGTCAAGCTAGCCTGCTTATCATTGACAGCTTTGTGTAACACTGAAAGAGTTTCAAAATCAGATCAAAATCTATCACAGAATAACTCCTTAAGTTCTCTTGAACGGAACTGAAATCAGCTTCAAGATATATTGCCTTACAGTCCTCTCTGCAGTTTAGCTTTACATTAATAGGTAGAATGATTATTTCTTTAAAAATATAAATACATATATATATATATATATGGATCATCATTCAAGTTTGCAAGTCAAGCACAGGTTGTCTCTGCAATCTGAATTCCACTGCCTCTTGTATCCACATGATTCACTGGCTGCCATGAGACAAAACAGAATTGGGACGGGTCAACAAAGACTGTATGGACACTTGTAGACAATGCAATCAAAACAGAGCTGCATTACAAGTTTTAATTGTAACTAGGCTGTACCTGACTTGCAAGTCAAAGTACATTCTTTGTATGGTCCTTTGAAGGCAATTTCCAGGCTTGGGGGAGAGAGGCAAAATTCAGAGGGAAAACTGCAAGTTCAGATTCAGAGGGAATAAATCCAGTTATTTGTATCACTAACATTTCTTTTCCTTCTCCCAAACTGAGCCGGAAGGAGGAACTGCACTCTGAGCTCTCCTCCCTGCAAGACAGATTGCTGATACTCTGCTAGTGAAAAGCAGCCTCAGCTGGCACAAGTAAATACACTCTTCTGAGGGTACCATGGGCATCTACATGTGCTGTGTTGGTGAAGCTAAATGCTTCAGCTCAGTCCGGTTTACTGCTGTGACACAGAGTGGTGGGGAAGAGGCAAGAATCTGGTCTGCCTTCTCATTAATGCAGTAAGTATTTAGTATTGTGACAATGCCACAAATCCACACTTAAAATCACTGTGTAGCTATTTATTAAAGTCTGCCAAAACTTTCCTGAAGAATGCAAGGGGTGGGTGAAAGAGAGGAGGATTTCTAACATTTTATTTAGAAACCAAAGATTAATGGAATTTCATGGATAATGAAAAGGAATTTTTCAAGCCATTAGACAATAAAGATAAGAACATTTACAAAACCAAGAATGCCTACAACAGAGCCCTCAAAGCCTACCTACACAGACGCATACATAACAATGTGTATTAGATACACGTTAAATGTTTGCATACACACGTAAATAGTGTTGGGGTATGGTTACAATTTTGAGCTCACACATTAAAGTGCCAAAAGAAATGAAAAGGCAGAGTGTCTTATTAATCCAATACGCTTGCAGAGCAGGTGCTGACAACAAACCCTGCATTCATGAATGCCAAAGTAGCTCCAACACCCTGCCTCATTCTTTTTATCTGTTCGGCAGCAAGCACACCACTTCTCAATGATTCCCCACCTGTATCTCTCCTGCACAGACATCAAGGGTTATGTGGCTTACAAACAGTCACCACCGCTCTTTGAAAGGGGTGAAGGGCCCAGCATATACCCATCCAGCTGCAGGTGATAAACTGTGTTAATCTGAAAGTGGAATTTAATATTTACAGAAATGGGAAAAAAATCATGATTTTTAAATAGTCCTAATCAGTACAACTATCCAATTACTAAAGTGATGGCTACTAGTTTACTAATTGTTATTTACAAAAACCATATAGTATTAGTTTAATATTTTTCTTTACTAAGACTGATTATAAATGTACAATGCTATTAAAGAAAATAATTCCTTTTCAATTTTTAGCTAGAAATTATTAAAAAAAGATGTTTTAAAGTATAGCATATCTAAGAATAGACGGGTTCAATTGTCCTTTGTATATTTACAAATCTGCTCCCATACAAACCAGATGCGTAAGCAGTATGCATCCAAGAGCCACACACTATTTCATATTTATCCCTTTTAAATGACTGCAAACACTTTTCCACCAATCTGGAACCTTCACTACTTGAATTTGCATAGGGTTAAACCTGGGTCAAATTCCATGAACCTGTTTGAAACAAAATATTAACTAGGTTGAAATGTTTGCTGTGGTATCAATCAATGAAGTGTCTTGCAGAGAAAAATCTAACAACTTCAAACTAAATCCTGGGCTATCTTAATCAGATTCTTACAAAGCTGTACCCACCGTGTCATACATGCCAGTTTTTGTTCACATTTACAGCAAGGAAAACCACATCTTTCAAGAGAAAACACAGTAATTTTCAATTATAATCTGAAATTATAATGATTTTTACACAATCTAAGACAACACTAACAATTGGAAATTTTTTGTCAGTTTTTACTGCAAATGTTCAGTGCAAAGACCCAAAATCTGCTAAGCTCAAGACCTCCTTAATACATAACAAATGTATAAATCACCAGGCAATTCCTACGTACAAAATACAAATATGTATTCCATACCTCTGTCTTTTTTTTAATTAGAATCTGAAGTTATATTGACTATATTTAATATTAGATGGCCAGTGTGGGTTTCCTGTGGATTCTGATATACTCTAAAAGCTTACTCTTTCCGCCTTTTAATCACTTGACCATCAGCTTTGTCTAGGTTGTTTCAATCCACTAACAATCTCCTAAAATTTCTAGCTTCTAATCTATACTATCAATCTCCATTTTCTTTTC
This sequence comes from Pterocles gutturalis, assembly GCF_000699245.1. Taxonomy (NCBI): domain Eukaryota; kingdom Metazoa; phylum Chordata; class Aves; order Pterocliformes; family Pteroclidae; genus Pterocles; species Pterocles gutturalis. Next base: position 28,419 of record NW_010114525.1, read on the forward strand.
ACAGTCTTTTCACCTATTTTAAGAAGCACAAGTCTTTTTCTTTCTAGGCAATGTAGTATATACCATGTTTATGGGAAATGTCAAATCCATACAAAAACAAAATACCAACTAAGTACAGTTCATCTGTTTTTCTAAGATCTTGAGATCAAAATTACAAGAAATTGAGATCAAAAAACCACCACATTACATGGTAGTAACTCCCTACAGAATAGACCTTTTTATTATAAGCAAACCTTTTGTTAAAATCATGCCCTTCTTTCTACAGTTAAGTTACACACACCCTGTTTGGTCTTTTACCCTATCCAATTTGGTTTAACCTGTCAATCTGAGCACACTCCAGTTACTTTATTAATCTTGCTGGATGGATCATGAAACATCTTTCAGATACACGAGTTTGCACAGCAGGGCTATACAATTCATGGCACAGGGTCCTGTGCTCAGCTTTGCCACAGCTGACCTGATCTACTATTGCAGCACACTGACTCACAGTAGGAACTTCACCTTCACAAGAAACTTGAGACCTGGGCTAGGCAGCTGCAAAATATACTCCCACAGGCCACCTCATACCTGCTGCGCTCTCAGGTCTGTATGCTCAAAACAGAGCTTCCTCGTAGCAGGGGAGATAAAACACACCTATGCTACACAGCAGATGTGTGGTACATAGACAGAGCGCTGCCCATCTCATGGTAGCTCCAGATCCTGGAGCGGGACACACGTATTTGCACAGCACCGCACCTGAACTGACTGGGGCTGAGGAAATTAGCTTGGCTGCAATGCTAATGGTGATACAGCTTTCCATATTTGCATTTTTCCCCTTAGAGCCCTAAGAGAATACCAGGACATTGTATATATAGCATTATATCAGATAAGAAAAGAAGGATATTTGCATCACAGCCTGTTGTACAAAGCAGACATGCCTCCTGCAGCTTCAGGTTAAGCAGGTTTAGCATGAGAGTTTGGTTAGTGATGGTGAGGGGACAACCTGACCAATGTGAGATTGTAAAGTGCAGCCAAGCTTATGGAAGTAAAGCAAAAGCTTTTATTACCAACAGATCTTTAAAATGCTTTTGGTTGTCTAGCTTTCTGCAATAAGGGGGTTTCAAAATTTTTTTTGTAAGATAAGCTCTAATAGCATGACTCTTTTCAGCAGGCTTCTGTGATTTGACAAGGGAATGTCTTTGGGCTTCAAAAGTACCCCTTCCCTCAACAAATTCTGCTCAGCTTTTCCTGAGACATTATGCGTTAAAATTGCCATTTCCATTCTCTCTTTCGTGTGCATTAAGAAAATACTGCCCTCCTGCCAGAACAGTAATTAGCACAACTATCTTAAGGCACACTGGAGATGTCACAAAGGCAGTAGCAAACAGACTACATAGGGAGCACCTGGGAGCTGCAGCATGGTGGGAACCAGAACTGAGAGGGGCAAGGGACCTGCATGGCCCTCCTAACACCAACCTACCCAGCGTTTGGCCCCTCCTCCACCACAGGAGAGGTACATCACTGGGTCACTATTTTCCCCAAACACCAAAGTGATCAGAGTAAAAGGTAGGACAGAGTTTTCTAAGCCACCTTCAGCTTCTGCAACACAGATTCTGGTGACTGTATCTTGCCAGAAAATACCACATGGGGCGCAATGTCCCGCATGTCTGGCAGATGAGGCAGAAGACAAAAATGTCCTGTCAACCAGGACTCAGCTGACCATCCACATTAAGAAGCATGAAGACCATACCTGAGCTCAGCTTAGCCTAATTTGAGTGTCAGCAGTCTGTGCAGCAATGCAAAAGATCCAGGTGAAGGGCTAATGATGAGGCACACCAAGAGGTTCAGCGGCATTTAAATAAAGCTGGTCCTTCTTTTAAAGTATTTGACCCAAAAAAGTACTACATTAAAAAACACCATGTATTTTGTGCACCAAAAGCAGTCAGAGGGTAGGAAACACTGCTGACAACCTAGTTCAACCCATCTGTTTATCGTGGCAGTTTTCTATTACAAGATTTTTAATTAATTATTAAATGTTGTATTTTAAATAATTATTATAAGGTACTTTTTGGTTTTGCTTAGGAGTCCTGTCTTCTTCAGAGCACAAGATAGATAAAGCTTACAGACTTCATGGAGAAAGTGTTCTGGCAACCCCTAGCCTTCAAGAACTTGATTTTGCAAAGTAAATACTGTCCTTTTAACATGCAGAGTTCAAGGGAACCTGGAATGTCAATAAAGAGAAATTTGTGTAATATGACCAAATTACGACCCTAGAGACAGAGTCGTCCAATTTACACTTTTTCCTACTGTTGATGGTCTTCCCAGTGCCATCCAGTTCTGTCAATCCATTTGCTGCATGCAGCTATTCTCTCTCAGTAGCTAACTGGTTTGTTAGCTGTTCAGGAAGAGACCATTTTAATGTTATGCATTCATGTACTACATAGCACAGTGAAACTCTGTTCACTGATTAGAGCCCTACCAGTACTACTAAAATAATTATGATACCACCCACATAAGAGGTAGCACACCAACACAGCACTTAAAAGACCACATGGAAGTGCTGAGGCATGCAAAAGTAGTGAGGAAAATAACTAAACAAGTCCTTTCAAACCATCAATAAAAAATATTTCTTTTGTGACTGGGTTGTCTTCTTTAAAATAGTTCTGTCCACCCTGCTTTATTCATCATTCTGTTAAATATATGGTATAACAAAAAAACTGTCAGAGTAAATACTAAAATATTCCCCACCAGAAGCAATGTATTAGTAGGTAGCCAAACCTCCAAACACATTTTTCTGTCTCAGACTAACTCAGGAGCATGGTTTTAAAACTAATTAACAAGGTAACCTTTTTCCCCTTCCCTTAGGAAATCTACTGTGGCCAATCCAAAACACATCCAATCCAAAATTCAAATCTAGGCTTCTTGCCAGCCATTACAGGACTAATTCCCACAACAGGCCAAAGAGTTTTAGTCATATTCGGTGCACAACTGAACAAATGTTTACAGCTAAAGCACAAGGTGGTGTTGTTGCATGGAAGCTTTCCCTTTATACTGTCCCTTCTTAAGAGCTTACAAGATTTCACTAAAAATAGCAAGCTAGCAACAATTGTCATAAAACACATAAAACTAAAGACAGTGGCACAGGTTTATGCATTTATGAGCTTTCCAGATAAAACAATCAACTTTTAATTACCCATACACAGATCAACAACAGGAACAGGCATTTTCATAATATTTTTGCTACAAAACAGCCCTGGTGCAAAGACTACAGCAGAAACTCTTGTCGGTCACTGTGGCAGCATCTACATGGTAGGGCAGATGCACTCCATAACATGGCCCACCATTGTGGTCTCTGGTTCTACCTCCTGGCTGCTTCCCAGCTGCATCTCAGGGCAGAGCTGATGTGTGCACCACTCACCCATGCAGCTGGGATCTCCCTGCAAAGAAAACCCACAGGCAGGTGGAGACACACAGCGCTCCCCTCATGAGACCAGGAATACAAGCAGATGGCAGAGATGCCTGCCCACCAGTGCAAAAGCCAGGCAAAACACAGGCCAGTAGACCTCAGTAGAGCCTCAAGCCTCCACACAGAGAGCGGCTTGAGCTCCCTATCTGCGCTAGCGCAACCTGTATCCCCACAATACGACCGGTGTCAGTGCAAGAGCAGGCAAGAGAGGGAAGTGGGATGAACAACTTCCTAATCCACAGGAAAATCAAGAAGCACAATGGCTTCCTGACCTTGGGCTAGCTAGAGCATAAAGACAAAGGCTAACATTAAATTTACACCACTAGAGCGTCATGTGAGAGAAAAAGGCAGAAAGGCTGTATTTGTATTTGGAGATGCCAAGTTAATGGGTTTATGGACTACAGCTCGTGCACACTACCGTAATACAAAATGCACTGGTATCATACAATCAAATAATCTGCTCTGTTAGCAGGATACATCCTAAAATGTGCCTTTATGTGTTAAGCCTTTCACAGAAGAGACGTAATCTTCTCTTATTTTCATAATGCCATATACACCATTAAATAAACAGTTTGTGTGCCTCTACAGGAAATGTTCCCAGTAACAGACATTTCCATTTTATTTGCCTCTACAGGAAAAATGGAAACACTTTCAAGAGCAAAAAATACCTACCCGCTCTTTATTCACACCTCAATTTCCTCAGAAAATCAAAAATACTGGTTCTAACAGTCAACCCTTAGTTCACAGCAGAATCTGACTTTCATCTCCATAGAATGAAACTTGGTCAGAAGCTTATCAAAGAATTGAGTTCATAAATGTCTAGAGTATGGCACAGAATTGAAGATATACTGAGTAGGGCAGCCTGTAGCTCTCAGCAGTGATCAATAATCTTCTGCTAACACTGTTCTGACTTCAGTCTCTGCATGTTCAGCTTCCATTAAACAGAAGACATCAGGCAAATATTTAGCAAATTCAGTAACTTATGATTTTTAGATGAAACATGACATCTCTTGAGGTCGGTGTCTTGTGCAGTACTCTCAGCATGGAGCAGTGACTTTAAAAGCGTAACTGCCTGACTTTAACCGCACGCCAGGCATTACTCACTTTATAAAATTAAGGCAATATGAAGACAACCCAATGAATATTGCGCTGGTCCCACTTGCTGAGCATCCCCTGCTCCTCATCTCTGACTGCAGTACCCTGAACAGGCTGCTTTGGAAGGCACTCCAGACAGTGCTGCCCCAGCCTACTGACTGCTTTGGCTGAAACATCTCAGTCTGGCTTCAATTTTCTTGCCTATTTAGGACTGTAATCTCCTGGTGGTAAGAGCTCTCAGATGTCTGGTGAGTCCCTGTTAAGAAGGCTCAAGAGACCCATGGGCTTAAGGACACAGAGCCGGTTCAGGTGCAGCCAAAAGGTCATTGCCAACACCACTCTGAAACAGGGGTTCAGCAAGTGGCCCAAGTGCGTCAGCCTATGACACATTCAGGGACACTGCTTCCCAGACACCGTAGGGTCAAGCGAAGCCAGAGGGCATCCTGCACCAAGCACTGGCTTCAGGGCACAGTATTAAAAGGGAAAAAATATTAAGCCTACTTTCATATCACAATTTTGTCCTCTTTATACTTTCTTCATTTAGTTTTCAACAACATATAGCATTTGATTCTGTTCCTATCTAAGGTATTAATGGCTATTCCAAGACTTTAATGCAAACAAACACAAAGAAATTATTACCAGAATTCTGAGTCAGGAAACAGTGAACATTAGTGGAAGTATGACAACCTAATGCTCTACAGGCAAACGGTACAAACAGGTCAAATTTTACAGATGGAAAATCCAATCTGCAGTGTCTTTTACTCACCGTTTGATGACTTCGATCACAGTAGCGCAGGCCAAAGTAATCTATCTCCACTAGGTTTAAGTGACGAAATACGTAGCCCAGGACAACCGACCCTTTCGTTGACTTCTGTGGGAAAGAATTTACAGAGCCTTTTCACAAAGATACTCTGCCTTCGTCAGCTATGTGCAGTGGCATTCATGCATTCAGTTAGCTTTGTCTTAAAAAAAAAAAAAAAAAAAAAAAAAAAAAAGGAGGAAGTTCCAGTGCCTTTAAAAAAAAATTCAGCTGTACAAAAGAAAATATTTTGCCCTGATACATGTTTAATCAATCATTCAATTAGGTAGCCTGCAGGTTAGTAGCTACAAAATACAAACAAAAAAAACCCCACTGAAGTGTACTTGCATAAACATGATGTTAGTGAACCTAGTATTTTTCTAGATTTTTTCTGTTCTCTGATTGAAATTCTAACCTCCATGCCATATTTTAATTCTAAAATCATACTATTCCTTTCAGTACGGATATGTCACTTGAACTCTGACAATGAAGATCAGGAGGAAAAGCTTTGCCCTTAAGATCTAAATTATACATCATCAGTTGCTTTGTTACTACTTTTTGTAAAGCAGATAAGGTTTTATTTGTTTTCTTTTAAAATATTTCTGACAGCAGAAGTGGGAACAATCCAACACCCTCAACTGAAATAATCCCATTGTTTTCCTAAACAGTACTTCAGTAAGGGTCTATGCCAGTATTTGCAAACAATGCTGGGGACAATATTGCAAACAACATTGTACTATTGATAACGGATTACAGAAAGCTCACTTCCATCTGAATGCCTCTTATTTGTTGGTTTGCCTGGCAGCCAACAACAAACACATTAGGAAAACTGAGAGTAATTACACAGAATGAATCCCCCTCAGAATCAGTTAGAGCCTTCGACTATCACAACTCTGAACTCCACAAAAAAATATGCACATAACTCATAATTAGGTTTTAGCTAACTGTTCCATATATCATAGAATCACAGAATGGCCTGGGTTGAAAAGGACCTTAAAGATCATCTAGTTTCAACCCCCCTGCTGTGGGCAGGGTTGCCAACCACTAGAGCAGGCTGCCCAGGGCCCCATCCAGCCTGGCCTTGAATGCCTCCAGGGATGGGGCATCCACAACTTCTCTGGGCAACCTGTGCCAGTGCCTCACCACCCTCCGAGTGAAAAACTTTCTCCTTATATCCAACCTAAATCTCCCCTCTCTTAGTTTAAAAACTGTCACTATCAACCCCTGTAAACAGTCGCTCCCCCTCCTGTTTATAGGCTCCTTTCAAGTACTGGAAGGCCGCAATGAGATCTCCCCGGAGCCTTCTCTTCTCCAAGCTAAACAAGCCCAGTTCCCTCAACCTTTCCTCATAGGAGAGGTGCTCCAGCCCTCTGATCATCTTTGTGGCCCTCCTCTGGACCCGCTCCAAGAGCTCCACGTCCTTCCTGTGCTGGGGACCCCAGGCCTGGACACAGGACTCCAGAGGGGGCCTCACAAGAGCCGAGCAGAGGGGGAGAGTCACCTCCCTATATGTACATTCATACATACCTACATAGGCACTAAAATACCAATGCCCCAAAACTACCTTACACTTGGCATGCATAGTCGCACAACACCGAATAGCACATATGCACTTGAAAGATGCAATGCCAATGACCAGTTTACAATGGATTGGATTTCATAAACCAATCTGCATCCTCTTTAATTCCCTAGATGGTAGTAAAATCACTGGAGAGAAAAGAAACAGGAACAGGAAGCTGCGGGATACTGTTTATGCTATTTCACCTTTTAGTCTATGAACAAATAATTTCAAAATTAAAATGGCAAGTAATATTGATTTAAAAATAATTTAATTGAGCTTTGCTGGTGAAGTATCAGTCACACAACAACAGTGAAGATGCATCCATTCTTTTTCAGCAGGTGCATTTGGTCAGGATTTGTACCGAGTCACACAGGCAGGGCCAATATAACCATTTCAGATGGTCACTCACACTCTAAGCAAGCCATGACAAGGTAGATATCTCTGGTAGTCTGGCAATTGTGTATCCATGCTATTCACCAGATTCACTATATATTTGCTTAAACCAGGAGATGTTCTTGAAAGGTTCTCAGTGTGAAACAGTCTAAAGCCATCATACATGTTGTTTACACTAAGCAAGTGTAATTACATATTCACTCAGCATGTACAGTAAGACTTAAGATCAGCAACAAAACAGACAATAACAGACAACAATAATACTACACGCTCCTGGGAGTAAACAAATATAATAACATAACAAAGAATCTTAAGTCTTATTGGACTTTAACTTGCATAACTCTGCACCAGTTTAGGATTCAGCTAGTCTACTTGACTGACAGTCATCTTCTGTTACCTGAGGACTGCAATGGGCTCTTTTGAAGCGTCTTTGGGACAGCTTTCCTCCAGTGGAGTTTGAATCTACTGTGTTATCCCTGTGAAACACACACATCTCACACCTGGTTTGGCTGACATTAAAGACTCCCTTCTTTCCTTTCAGAGATAAATAGTAACAATGAGGAAAAAGCTTTTTAACTACTTCTTACATATATTGTTAGGCTGACAGAAAACATAAACACTTGTTCATTTATTCTCCTGACACAGCTTATTTAACAGTTCCATCTCTGCAGGTCCTGCAGAAACAGGTGGTCCAGCTGTGGGGAAACCCTGAGCAAAACCATCCAACTTAAGACAGCTGGGAGCTCTCCATCTCTACAGCAGCAAGATGGTCAATTCTTTGGTTACCCTCAGCCAAAACAGACTGTGTGCAGTAATCTCCACAGTCCTCCTCACCAATCCTTTTTACATCCTGCAGCAATGCCTGCATGTACAAGACAGTGCTTCACAAGGGAACTGCCAGGATGAGGGCTGGCAGATATTCCCACACCCATCTAACCTCACCTTCCTTAACCTCCTATTTTCCCAGCACTGAGGAGCAATCTTCAGTTAAAGAAAACCTGACCCTTGCTGGAACCACTGCAACCTCATTTTCAATTAAAGACCTCTTTTTAAGCCACATGATTTCAGGGTTTCAGGTAAGTAAATTGCCTCTTCAAGTGGAGTTAAGAAACCAGTTCTGCTGATGAGTTCCTAAGTGGCTACTTCTCAATCCTGAAATACATTTTTACTGCTTTTGAAGAAAGTTTTGCAAACTAAGAAAAGGAACCTTATTTGCCCTGATAAAATTACAGCAAAATTCAGAAAAACTGTGCGAAGAAAACTATCTAAAATGTTAACAGGATTACATTCACATCATATGACACTGCAAAAATTACATAATCTGCCTTGCATTAAAGCTCAGACTTGCTAGAGGCTTGCATTCTTAGGGGTAAACCCAAGTATATTCGAAAATATCATCAGCAGTGCTTTCAAGAGAGAACAAAGAATTGTTCAAATGAGTCACAACATCTTGCTTTACATGTTAGCACTGTGGCTTCATAAACCAGAAAGGCAGGTTTCTACTGGCTGAAGAAAATTACAGACAGAACATTCAGGAGAGATCTGATTTAACTGTATTTTTTTAATCAAAAAGAAATAGTTCTTTTTTTACTATATTTTAATATGTTCACATTACTGTATATTTAGTCACGAGGAATTCTTATTTTCCACACTGCTCATTGCTTTTTAACTCCAGTGAGGTTTTGCTGGTTGGGTATTTTTAATTTTTGCTTTCATACTGTACACAGCAGTGCAGGACAAATCAATGCATGATCAATGTTAACTGAATTTAAAGACAAAGCAAGACGTGCAGCAACATCTGCCTCTGCAGGATGCTAGTCCCTCTCTTGAAAGAAAAGTCGTGTAGGCAGGGAAACCTTTTTCATTAAAAACAAAATAAAAAGCACATTGCCTCTTTGAGTTCAAGCACCGATCATGAAACCCCTCTCCTGTACGTGATTCAATCCACAGACTCTACCTCTTGCAGCCTCATAAATAATAAGGAAGATGCGGACAAATTCCTAAGCCCTCACTCAAAAAAATGGCTTAAAACTTTGGTTGATCATAACTTCTGAGATGCCTCCCCCTACTATGATCACTGTTAAGAGTCTATTGGAAAGTCACACCTGATGCTGAATTATTTATTATGCTTATATATTGGCAAGAGACAACAATACAGAAGAAGAACAGGAGGTTTCTAATAATGAACAAGGGAGTTTATATTAGACTATGGAAAAGCAAGGAGGATGCTACAAGAGACGACACACAAACAAGCTGAGAGATTCAGAAACACCTGTGTAACATCCCCACAGTTCTCTGTAAAGTACAGGACTTCATGGGTTATGCTGCCTACAAGACCTCCAGCTAGGAAGCCCATTTGATTTGCTACCTATGTATGCACTACCCCGCAGCTAATGCCCACGAGTAAACGAGGTGCTCTGTATGTGCTGGAGATGGAACATGGGCACCAGCACTCTTCCCAGCAGCATGCAAGAAAGGGCAGAGAGTAAGCACAGCTCTCCACAGGTGTGTCAGCACCACCCTGTCTGCGCCCACCACCCAGGCAGCAACTGTATACTGAGGCAGACATCCTCCAGACAGTGAACTTTACACAGCATTTGCAGAGACCAAACTACAGTGTTTTGCCCTAAGTAAAGGTTACTAAGAAGAAATGAAATTTATGTAGAAAAAGCAGCATACGGACATGAAACGGAGGTAAGCAGAGGCATCAGTTCATCCCACTCCTGGAAGATATGCAACAGACATGGGTGTCTCCAGACAGCACTTTGTCACTGTTCTTTGCTCATTTTTCCTGCTTACCTCAAGCTTAGAAAAGACCAGACACTACTACAGTTTTCCATCACCCTCCATCTATAAAAACAGCAAGGCACAAAGCTCTAAAATCGAACTTCTTTGTGATCTTTACCAACATAAAGTAAGCACCCCTTTTCCCCAAGGCAGTCAACCAGCCAGGTCTCAATTTGCACAATGCATGTTCAAGCAGAGAAAAATATCTAAATTAACGATGCTAAATATTTACAAATATTCACCTAGATAAAACAGCTTGACCTTAATTTGCAGAATGCATGTCCAAACAGAGAAGAATTTATATTAGTGTTATTTTATATGTGAAGATATTCCCCAACACAAGTGCGTAACAGAAGTAAATACTTTCAGAAACTCAGAATGTAACATATGCAAATGTAATACTACAGTGTGCCTTAAGTAGACATCATACTAATGTACCATCCAAACTGTACTAATCCATCTCTCCCTCTCTTCTCGTCTTTCATTAACACCAGACATGCCAACCTGTTTTCAGGGTTTTTTTCTGAGAACTCCTCACAAATTTATGGACACATGCACAGACCTCACCATCTCTGTTCCCAAGGACTCAACACAGCACCTGCTGTGTCTGCAATATATAACCTACAGCACTGACTTTTAAATGCTGTACGTTAAGATGCCTGTAGACTCGTTTTGGTTTTAATAATGGTCAATGTAATTAATTCCAGTTAGAAAATGTTACTCTAGAAAAGTGTCCAAAGGTGCATCTTCTTTGCCTTGTTTTGCAGTTAGTGTATCTGTCCCAAATTTATAAAAGCTTTAAAAATACACTTAGGGGGCAACTACTTAAGAGATGGGAAGATTCCCGGGAGCAGGATCTCTAGCTAGTTAAACCTCTCCCCTTGTAACTACTGGCTATAGCACACTTTGAGCCTTTGTCTCTGATAGATGTAAACTGGTCTTCTTGACTCTGAGAAAAGGCATATAAAAGGAAAAAGTTATAAAGAAACATTTAACTAAAGAGTTGGCTTATGGGAAACTACTTCAGCTCAGTGGTGTTATTTTTGGGGGGTAGATATAAGAAAATACAATTACTTGGTATAGAAATGTAATTTGTACTCGTGCACACATTATAAGAAATGGTCCAAACAGGGATCAAAGTCCAGTGAAGACAAGAGAGGGCAATTAGAGCAAGCAAAAAAGAAATTGAAAGAAAATTTAATTTTGGAAATGCAATTAAATACTTGCTAATGCTTTAAAATTGACCTCTTATCAGCCATGAAAGATATTTTGTAAAATGGCAGCAAGTAGTTCTGTGTACAGGGATTCCAGCCATATCAATTTTATTTGAAAATCTGTTCACTAATCCATCCCCTAATATTAACATTGTCCAGTTCATTAACATCTGAATTTACCATGTGATGAGTTAAGGTATCAACAATAATGAATTTCAACTTTTCACATAAAAGAGCTCTTCTGAAGAATGGAATAACAATGATAATTTCCATTATTCCCAAGCACTTTTAGTAATTCCAATATCAAAGAAAGAAACCCTTATAATAAAAACGAAATTCAAAAATACAGCATTCAACTACTCATTTGGAATGGCGAAGATATTGGCACCTATTAGTCTTCTGCTTTTCAGAAAATACTCTTCACACATAGCTGTGTGACCCAGTGTATCTTCTGGGCTGTCAGGGGCTCTGCATGTCCTCATTAGGGGTGCTCCAGAAACAGACCACAAGCACCTAGTGAGGCAGAAGTCACGTAGGTGCAAATTTATAATGCACGCACTTCTCATGTACTCTCAGGGTTTAATTTTAAATAATTCTCCATGAATGTGGAAGATGCATCCCTTTGGACCCACAAAAGGCTGTGACGCTGCGAGGCAGGAGGAGACCCTTTTCTCTCAGAGGCTGCGAGCGTCTCCATGGTGGAGCAGGGCTCTCACGGGTGCACAGTGGAAGGCAAGAGCTCCCATCCCAGCCCCATAGGGTGGGAAGGGGCAGCCCAACACAGCTTCGGTCATTCCGCAGAGCAAAGCTTAGTGCATCCCGAGCCTCTTTATTCTCACCTGTATGACCTCCAGAGGACAGCTCTGCTTCGCACCCAGCCTGAGCTGCCTTCAGAAAGGCCTTAGCAGAGTTTTCTCCAGGCAGAGAGAAGATGATGTACTTATTTTTGTTATATTAATTCCAAATAAAGGAAGCATCCCATGTTTTCTAGTTACATATCTGACATGGTTTCTGTAAGCCTTCTTCCACACATTGAAGCCTTCCTTGAAACCCTTCTCATATAAATCTGTTGCGTTTTTAGAAATCTGTTTTTGATGGTACTTATTTGGTCTTGTATTGAAATTAATCTGTTCTGAAGCATTTTCAGTTTCCATTTTGTCACCTTTTTAGTCATTCTACCTGATTTCTTATTTCTTTTCCTCTACTTCATTTCTTTTGTTTTACCAGAGTATTATTTCTTAGGTTGGTTCTATCAATGTACATGCAAAATACAAATTGCACAGTAAATACAAAAGTACAATCTTTTCATTTTAGTAGTCGAGTTCTGGTATGTTTGGTTCTATTCCACCTTTCTGAACGACTTTGTGATTTGTGCCTATGTGCAAAAAGAAGGCACTTTAAGCGCCAAAGCTTCACTTCTAACATTCCTAACTT
>NW_010114525.1:41177-49955 GCF_000699245.1 Pterocles gutturalis
TCAGTCTAAACACTTACTTTAAATTGCGTGTTGTATGCGCTTTTATGGAGCACATCAAGCTCATTACGCACAGCAGTTTTAGAGCACAAGAACTTACAATTTAAATATGTCACGTACTTTGATTAAATGCTTTAAGTGCAAGACTATCAAGGGAGAATGTCAGTAAAGAGCTGAATATTAAAAGGCTTTCAGAAAGAGAGAATGTCAAAAATTAAAGAGGAGACATTTATTCTGTCAAAGTGTTTCCAGATTTTACTACTAATTCAGCCGTAAGCAGAGCAGTAATATAGTAATACAGTTACAGTCTTGTTATGAGGCTGGCTCAAACTATTAGTAGAATTGTGCAAGTGTTTTATGTTGGATAGTTTGGGGATTCTTTAAGAGCAGGATGAATGGGAAGGAGAATAGATCAGCATACATCTTGTTAAACCTTTATTTTGCCATTTATTGCATTCAACATGAACAGCTGTACTGACAGAGCTGAGCATACCTCCAGAAGCTTGTTTATACAGAGCACCACAACACTGACCAAAGAGCAAACCACCTTCCCTCTCCCCAAGCAAAACCCGAACTTGGTGTCCTGCTTAGCACTTGCTCTTAGCCCTGGCGACACTGTTAACCTCTTGACCATATTTTCCTTCAGTATGATTCTTAAGTGTAAATGGCCTCTTCTGTTTCTTAGGATACTTATTTCTGCTACTCCCTGGCTTTTACCTGTGTCATCACACATTTTCTTTTTGTTTTCCCTCCAGCATCCACTTTCTTTCTCTAAGTCTTTTCAAAGCTCTGGTCACGGCGTCAGCAACTTATGATGGTAATTCCTAAACAAATTCTCAATTTGTTCTTTAACCTTTTTTCCACTCCCCTTGTTCAAGATTGAGGGCTAGGATAGAATTACGCAGAGGTTTAAATCTGTTTTCACATCAGTTCACATCCTAGAGCCCTCTATCAAGCTCAGTTCAAAAAATACTTTTGAAAAATTTCTCATATTTTCCTTCTTCAAAAGCAAAGGTGTTAGTATCAGACTTGGTTTTGTTTGTAATTTGATTCAGTCAAATGAACTGTCTCATTATCATTCAGACAAGAGATATTACAAGAAGCTCAAGAGAAAAAGTTACCAGAAAATCAGTGCAACCCTTCTGAGATGCAAAATTAGTGAGACAAAGAGAGAATCCATTTCTTGATAGCACAGAGGCTCTTTTTCTTTCTGACTCTGACATGAGTGTCACAGGGAAAGAAGACGGGGGGAAATACAAGAAAAAAAGACTGCCCTCTCGATTAAACAAGCCTTTCAGAGCACACATATCTTTGGCTCTTTTGCATCTTTCCCTCCACAAGATGCACATAGCACTGATGTAGAGCTGATCTTTCTGTAGAGTGGGATGCACCTTCCACATTCATGGAGAATTATTTAAAATTAAACCCTGAGAGTACATGAGAAGCATGTGCATTATAAATTCGCACCTACTTGTCTGCTGCCTCACCAGGTGCTTGTGGTCTATTTCTGGAGCACCCCTAATGAGGACACGCAGAGCCCCTGACAGCCAAGAAAGCACCATGGCTGCTCTCCTACAGGCCAGTCAAGCTATTTGTTTCCACCTGTCAATTGCAAACTGGTTGTTTTGGCACTGAATTCAATTGAGTCTACAGTGCAACCAATCAGCAACTTCTTTTTTATATATAAACATGGAGTTGATATATGAGAGTGCTTATTTTCAGTTTCATATTCACCTGTGCCTGAACGCATTTTCATTGGAACACATACTGTCCTTTTACAGTCTTTGTAGTGATGATCTGCCACATCCCCAAAAAGCTTTTCCAAAACATTATATAATTTTAATTATTTAAAATTTATTAACTAATATCCATTAGTTTGATGGAGTTTAACTTCTAGTTTTGACTGGTAGTAAAAAATTACTTACTCCTGCAATGCTGAGAGAAGGCAGAAGGATACATTTGTTTTGCTAAAAAAAATGTGCATACTTTTTACGTACAGCTTTTGATAACTCAGTTGCCACGGTGCTTCCCATAAAACTGATTTTATTCTACTGAAAACTCAATTCTCATTAAAATTTCTCATAATAACCATCTGGAATCTTGTTTGAAAAAAGATTGACATTTTTTTAAATGCCATTTTAATAATAGACGTTCCTCATGAGAGCAGTGGAAGATACACTGCAAGTATTTTTGTTCTAAAGTAGTTTTCTAGGTATGCTCATTAGCAAACCCAACACACAAAAACATAGTCAACATGTTTGCACTAGGACAGGAATAAGCTATCCATTAGCAAGCTGTAAATGCTGCTAATGAGGAACTCTATACGTCTGCATTCTCTCCTGCGCCTTCTAGAGTTTCTGGCTGTCCTGAAGAGCTGCTATCCAGTGCCACACACTGCATAGGGTCACATTACCATTCTACCGGTACTAGGCTGCATTCAACTTTAACAACCTTGACTGAAAAGGGAAAGGAAGGGCTCTAAGGGACTGGTGGCAGCAGAGTGGCATGTAAAGGCCATATCCCTCATAGCTCCAAGCTGCTCTTCACCCTCTGACCAGTGCTGCATCCCCTGCACCCCCACACCCACAACAAGGCTGCCTCATTCAGCTGTCAATCAATTCCTGAATCACTGCCAATTTCAGCCCTGCATGTTCAGACAAACCAAAATCTGAGACGCAATTTTTTTAAGAATTATACCCCTGCAAATAAACACAGAAAGCACAAATAAAGCAACCTGCAAACTCGTAATTCAGCCTCTTGGATGTATGTATTGTGTCAGTGTTCCCATCAATTTTTCCCTCGCTTCCAACTCCCACGCGACTTTTGTCACCTTCTCTGTGGTAAAATTCCTCATCCCTAGCTGTGAATCCTGAGCTCCTTTGTTAGATCCACCTGCCACATCAGGGTTTTTTTCCTGTTTTCCCCAACCACTTCCCAGTTCCTTGTCCTTTCCTATCACCTCTCTTTTTCCAGAGGCATTCTTTCTCCATGCTATTCCTCCCTTGTCACAAACATTGCCACTTCTCTCAGGCTGTCATTCCCACTGGTTCCCACATGTTCCTTCAACTCCCTGCACACTGAATCACAGACCCTTTTTCTCTCCTCTACTTTAAGCCTTCTCCAATCTCCTTCCTCACTCCCTCCTGCCAGTTTAGCTCTTGTCCCCACACGCATCAAGCCAGGAAATTTCTCCATGGTCTTGTATTGTGGGGCAGGTAACGCAAAACCACATCTCACAGCTCCAGATGCAAGAAATCTGTTTTCAGTTCTGGTTCCCAAACTCAGTTACTAGGAGCAGCAGTTACACAGAAGATGCAGTTGCCACCAGGACCTGATAGGGACTGAAAGAGATAGCATCCTAAACAGAATTTAACTGATAAAATTTTGAGGAAATCTCTCTGGAGAGAGACATTTCATAATCACAAACCAGCTTATTGTGGGCATATTTCTAAAAGAACAGAAAACAACACATCTCTGGCACAGTTACCACACTGATAGCAATTATCAAGTCTTTTCTTCAAGAGATTCTCAAACAAAAGTTGTCTGCATTTCTTTTTTTTTTTTTTTTTTTTTTTTTACAGGCAGATTTTCTCCTTTCTTCACTCTTGGAAACAACTAAACTGTTTTGAATGAAACTTTGTGAAGTAATGAGGTAACTCATCACAGAGTTCAAAACCTGATGACTAGCAAACAAATAGACCAAGTAACTTCAGTAGTGGTTAACAACCTTCTCCCTAGCACCTTCCATTCAGGAAGATCCCACAAGCTTTTCAGAATGAAATTATAGCTATTTCCTTAGAAGTTCTATTAAAAAGTCAGTATTATTCTGAACTAGTTCTTGGGCATGGAGCTGTAGTGATAACCTGTCTTTCTTCCTCTAAAAAAGTAATGCACAAAACATCTTGTGTGGTTTTAAGGGAAACTGTGACATATTCTGGCCAGCTCGTTTTTTCCGCTGTCACCTCCATTCCTTTCCCCTTTTAGTAATTAAACCTTTCAAGTGGAAACTTGATGTTAATCCCAGTTATTCCAACAAGGACACTACTTTCTCAATGCTTAGTCTTCATTTGTTCCCTAAAATGATTGGTATATTTTGAAGCACCTTTATATGCTATGGGAAAACTGGGTATACATAAGAACACAATTTTGCATGTTCATGTACAAGGAACAGTAAGTCACTGTTCAACCAGTCAACATCCAGTAGCTACCTGACCGTTAATACTAGATCTGTGTTGAAAGTTTATAGCATATAACATTATAGACAGCCTTCTGAAAAACCTTTTAATTGACCTGTAAAATTTCAGATACACCACCATTTTGATTATGCATAGAAAATAAGATTTCATATGCACTGTGTGTCTTCAAAGATCATCCAGAATGATTTTTCTAAAACTGAATGTATAACCTGTCATTATTATCTTGTTAACTCATTAATAAAAATAAAATGACCACAATTTCTATATTTTTAGTAAACGTTTAACATACTGAGATCATTAGGGAAAGGTGCTTTCAACAGAAGGAGACAAACCAAAGAACTCCTATACCTTAGCTCTGAAATCTATTACTACTGAAGACTTTTGTTCTTTGATATAGAACCTAGAAGAAACTGAACACCTTATATATGGTATAATACGAGATATATTAAATATTTACAAGATATATATATATATGATATATATTGAAACACATGGTGTCTGCCTACCTGTGCTAACTAAAATATTCTGCATACCAAAGAAACAGAAAGAGAACAAAAACCTTACTTAATCAGCACTTCTGTAATACATCTCCATGAAGGAGAATACAAGGAGATTATATACATGTGCAACATCAGATGAGCTTCTTCACTCCCAGCCAGCAAGCAGATTAGTGATAAGAAAAGCATAAAGATCTAGACACAAATATGGCACACCAAATTTTGCAGAACTAGACCCTGCTTTCTCTAAATTTAGTACAAAACTGATACATCTGTTCATTAGCAAAACTGTTCAGAGAGATGTGAGCAGTTAACCCCTCAGTGTTCATAGTCTAAATATTGTGACTCTATGCACACAAAATGCATCCTTGCGGCATCTTCAGGATCAGACTCAAGGGGTTAATTAATAAAATGCCTCAGGCATGCAATCCTTTCCTAATGGGTTTGGCTATCTGCTGTACTCCATGAGTCTGGTCACACATCTCATGCAAGAAAGAAAACAGTTTTTAAAATAGCTTTCTGAATACAGACATGATATCACAAACATATTTCACATTAGAAGACGATTAATACCAGAAGACAAAAAAGTTTGTTTAGAGTGTACTGGTGATGTGAAAATAACTCATGTAGCTTTTTTCACTCACTGGGAATTTTGACAATTAGAGTGAAAACCTGATCCTGTTTAAATCAATATGAAATTTATTACTGACTTTTAGGGCAGAGGATTTTAGATCAATGTTAGAAATATTATTTCTACTACTTCTGCTACAACATTTATTATGAAAAAAGTCAAGCCTTCAACCTAAACTCTGCATAAGGTCAACAAATGCTCACAGAGGAGCTACTGGAGTCATGAGCTTAATCAGCTTTGTTTGGACCAAAGCAATAAACAGCTCCCTGCTTCCTCCCAACAATCTAACAGAGTAAAAACTAATTATTGTAATCAAAGCAAAATAAACTATGAAAACGAAGACTGACTGTAAAAACTTTCCTGTTCAGATCAGAAGCTTGCAGGTAAGCCACTAGCGTATTTTCGGGAGTCTCCATCAGAGTATCTCCAATTCTGTTTCAGTTGTAGCCTGCCACAGAGCACTAGGCAAACCTCAAACTGTGATTTAAAGTTAATTAATTTAAAGTACTGGATATGCCCAGTGCACCTCTTTCACTGCAGACAAACCATAACATGTTCTGAAGATGAGGCCATTAAATTAAAATAGAAAATCACTACTTTCCTTTCTAACTTGCTTGAAATGTACTTGGTTATATCAATTTTTTTAAGCCAAAATTATTCAACTCCGATCTGTGTTATTATTAATCTCCGACAAGACTTTCGGCAGCATTAATCTGTTTACATTAAATATAGCTTATTGTGTTATTTGGACATGATCCTGTTCACACTGAAATTCACACTGAAAAAAACCTTTTTGTCTGAAGACAGAAGGCTCACATCCTTCAGTTTTGATATGATTGGTTGATAAAAGGAGGATTGGAGGATGAAATAGTATGGTTGACTTAAGAGTAAAACTAGCAGCATATTCAGCAAGACTTAATAAAGTAACAGCCCCTAGGTTCCCCCTTCCATTTTAGTTAAGACGCACCATTTCTGTAAGTTTTTAAGGCATGCCACTTCATGTGGACCTCAACCACGCCTATATCCATCGCTTTAGCAACGGGGTAGTAGTATGCGAGGTATGCCCAGGTAGTGCTTCTTGAAGTGCAATTACAGAGTCAGTGACACTCACATTCCAGATTTAAATACTACTAAGAACCCCCCTTGCATAGCTTTCTCTGGTGTTATAAAGTCTTACTCTTTCTCTGCTGACAATAACCACAAGAGGACTGTTACATGAGACAACACCCAAAATAAGAACCTTAGAATACATACCTCTCTCAATGTACAGTTACAATGTATACCTAAATTTATTTTAAAATAACTGAATTTGTTCAAAAGTTGAGGAGGCCTTTTTATTATTTACAGCTGTCCCCAAAATACTGATGCTTTCCAGCCACACTGAGACCTGAAACTTCATCCTATGTAGCTAATAAAAAGGAGGACAGACAGTAAGCCTGCAGGCAGACTGTCTTCCCACTGAAAGGTGCAGTTCTACATGAGTCAAAACCTCCCAGGTAGGTTTCAGTAAAATTCTTCCACCATAAAAAGCTAGACTAACTTCACATTTTCGAAGAAGAAATAACATTTGACTCTACTGTCTTGCTAAACAAAGGGAACTCATCTGTTGTCCTGTTCAGAGCTGCAATAACCCAAGCAACACTAGAGCTTTCAGCTTAAGTAGGTGTCGTGGTTTAAGCACAGACTGCTTAAAGTTAACTCTGCTAGTTTTTTTTTCCTTCTTCTTCATAAATAGCTAGCAAGGGCTAACCCACCACAGTAGGGCAACAATTATCTCTTAGGCCAAATGATTTGATTAATAACACTGTTTGGAGGTGAGAGGCACAGTTTCTCATCACTATATACCTGAATATATGCTATATATGCCCTCTGTATCACTCTGCTTTAGTCTGTCACTACAGGATTAAATCTTGGCTTAAAAAAAAACAATTAGAACAAAAACACTGCATATTCTTACTAGAGCTAGAGTACACCTAACACGAAAGGCAAGAAGGCAAGAGTAAGTTAATACTCCAAGACTGAGATGTTTGCAAGTTTGTATTGACTCCCTTTCGTCCACATGTATTTTTTGTATAATTAATAACGCTCCTCATCTGACAGGAAAACATTCTCTAGACCTCTTTGCTCAGTACCTCAGCAAGAAACAAAATTTTTCCATTTTTCACCTCCACATTTACAAACATGATCACTCATCTTTTTTATATTAAGAAATAAAATGCTACTCACCAAAATGCTTATTTGTGTATTCACTGGTTCCTTCTTATTTTTTGTCACAAATCCACTTAAGTCAATACAGCTGAGCTGTGTTAGAGAAGAGTTCAGCCTTTTCTTCCTAGACATAATATCACCACACAATACTAGGATCCAAGCAGCTAAAATAGATTGATTACCCAAGTTATACTAAGGAAATCTACACTTCAAATATACACAGTGAACCTTACATTCATCGTGCAACTGCTTCTTTCAGGTCAGAAGAAAAAAAAATTAAAATCCTGGTCATGAAACCCTATTTCAGGTTCATTCCTTAAGGATGATAAAAGCATTGCCACAAATTAACTGAACAATAGCAAAAGAAAAATCCACATCTGTTTTATTAGTGCAACAAGTCCTTAGAGAGTCAAGACTTTCCAGTATCTTCAGCTGATATAGATCAGAATACCATCAGTTATGTCCACAGAGCAATTTACAACACCTGAAAACACCCAGTGTTCAAACAACTGTTACAAACCAGTTGTCTGTACTGTTCCAGGTGACAAATCTAAAGGAAATGTTTAAATAGTTTAAATGCACAGCTGTTTAAAAGTCAAAAACACTGTTGGTACACAGAACAGCAAAATACTGTAAGCCTTACTGTGTTCTTCTATACAACATTTGCTCTCAGATCTGTCATGAAGGAGAAAAGGTATTTAACTACATGGACAAAACAAAGTGGCATAACTAGACTTCAGAATACTTAAGTGTATGACAAGCTGAGTGGTGACATGGCCGCTTTGAGAGCAGACACGCTCAACTCATTGAGTCACAATGCTGCATTCACTACACAAACAAGATACCACTCAAAAAAACTGTATTTCACAGAAGAATTTAAACAGACAACATTTGTCAAATTAAGCACTAATTTAAGATCTAACGAACTTAGACTGGAAAGTGGAAGGCTATTTTGCTGCCAAATTCTTCTGGTAATGTACTTGAGAAACAGATGCCTCATTAAAAATAACAAGCAGAGTAGATTGCCACTAGAAATATGAAGAGGACAAATTTTTCTCTCTAAATCACTTCATAGATCTCGTAATACCTCTTTTTGCCTGCCTTTATAAGCCAGACTCGAAATCACTAAGATTGGTTGCAGTCGATCTGGCATACTCACACCTCTACTATTCTGAGAGAGTTCTAAGTTCCTTAGGATCAGAAGTTACATATCAAAAGTCTTGATCATAGAATCATAGAACCATAGAAT
>NW_010114526.1:0-619 GCF_000699245.1 Pterocles gutturalis
TGCTTGTGAGCATCAGCTCTGATACAGAGCCAGAAAAACCCCAAAAAACAACTCACAATACAATAAGATAAAATGAAATGAAATAAAACAAAATAAACTAAAACAAAAGAAAATTAAAAAAAAGAAAACAAAAATAAAAATAAAATAAAAATTAAAGAAAGCAAAATAAGAAAGGAAAAAGGAAAAATGAAAAAGAAAAAAGAAAAAAGAAAAAAAGGAAAAAAGAAAAAAGGACAAAAGGAAAAAAGGACAAAAGGAAAAAAAACAAAAAATGGAAAAAAGGAAAAAAGGAAAAAAGGAAAAAAGGAAAAAATTAAAAAGAAAAAAGGAAAAAAGAAAAAAGCAAAAAAGGAAAAAAGGAAAAAGGAAAAAAGGAAAAAGGAAAAAACTGAAAAAAGAAAAAAGAAAAAAAGGAAAAAAGGAAAAAGAAATAACATAAAAGAAAGCAAAGGAAAATAAAAGACATTTAAAAAGAAAAGGAAAATATAAAACCAAAACAAAAAAGAATATAAAAGAAAACAAAACAAAAAATAAAATAAACCAAAAGGAAAGAGAAGAGAGAAATGAAGAAAAGAAAATAGACAACAAAGGACAACAAAATAAAACCCTGTTTCCACTT
>NW_010114527.1:0-3333 GCF_000699245.1 Pterocles gutturalis
TTTTTTTTTAAATTTTATTTTTTCTTCACAGACTTATCTTTCCTTTACTGTCTTTTATATCTTTCCTATTCAATGTGAACATAACTTTAGGTTACTGTCTCTCTCCTCCTCCTCCCAACCTCCTGCTCCCTTGCATCCCTGGTAGAATATTCTACCCTTCATTTCATTCTTGTTTAAAAGAAAAATTAATTCAAAAAGCCAGTGATGATAACATCCTTTTTCTTTCTGCAGGATTGATAAAGGACAAGACAGGACTGAGAGTGTGACTACTAAAAATGACCAGGAGAGTAGTGGATTGGAAGATGAACTGAGTTTTGATACAAACTTACATAGTGCAGACAGTGATGAAGATTCTGATGTGCTTGAAGAACGATTTAAAAGTATGAATTTTGAAAGGAGAGAGATCTAAAAGGTTGAGTTTCTATGAGAGACTATATGCAATCAAAAGCAGCAGACTGATGTGTGCCTTATGCTACTCTGAAAACCTGATTTGACATCTAAGGTCCATGCATATGAATGTTGGCACTGTGTATTATGACGCTTGTTGGGGGTTTTGTATAAATATTTTTTTTTTAATTAAGAGCAGAATTGCTTGTGAAAAGATTCAGAAATTAAATCTTTAAGCATAGTTAGTTTTTGCATATATGTAACAACTTCCGGTTTCTCTGGAACAAAGCCTCTTTATGTAATTGTTCTAAATTCAATATAACACAACTTGAAAAGCTACATGAAAGTCTATAATAAGTACAGAGTCTTGTCATAAAAAGGAAGAGCTAAACCAGCTGTAATAGTAGGCTGAAGGGCAACTTCTGTCAACGAGTTTCCAAACAGGGTCAAAATATGAAGTAGTCATTACCCTTATGCCTGTTGTTTATTTTCTGTGCAAAAAAAGAGGGCCCAAATGCCGTCATCAGTACAGTTCATGAGCAGTTCATGCTTATTTACCATACATAAGTATACATTACAAATTTGTGACCCTGTTACTACCAATGTTTTGAAAATAAAAAAATCTGAAGACTTTTTAGAATTTCTCCTAACAGGTCTCACACTTTCTTTTCCTTTGACTGCAGATCTAATGTTGCTCTGATATGAAAACACTTGTATAGTGTCACGATGCTTATGTAGTTACTCTTTGCCTGATATTCAGTTTTTTCTAAGGGTTTCTTCAATGTAGATCAAGCTTTAGGAAGAACTTAACTGAATTTGCCGTAACATATGTTTTACAGGATTCAGGATGGTTTGATTTCTTCTGTATTGTCTACTACCTCTGTAAACAAAGGTGAAGAAGTACTTCCTAGTTTTTAAGTGGTTTAACCTATGACAATATACTATGCCATTTTTACTAACCGCGTAGCAGCTGCACATCTGCTTTGATGTTCTACCTGTTTTGCGGTAGTGGGCATGGAAAAATTTGATTCCCAGACTACCTTCTTCAAATTAATTGTGAAGCACTTCAGCTCTGGGATTATTCCCCCCAACCACAAGGGGAAATACTGAAACTTTATCCCTTGGGTAGAGATAGCCAACCTGTGGCTGCTGTAGTTGACCTTAACTTTAAAGAAAATCTAATTGCTAAGATGTGGAGTTCCAAGACATTCAATAGTCATTAGCCTAGAAACTGTTCGGATTTGAAGGACACCTTTATTATTTAGTACTGACAAAAACAGGCAACAGCAAAATTACTGCAGTCATGGAACAGTGAGCTCTTACTTTTTTTTTCTTAACTGTGCAGGTGCTTGTCACTGCACATAAGGCCTTAATAAGCTTTTTCTTTTTTTATTTATTTAGATTTGTCTTTCACTTTTCTATTGTGTGTTAAGACAGTCTTTTACCTTTTCTAAACTATTTGTGCACTTGTAACGTAATATCTAAAACATTATTTTTTAATGATCTCTGAGGACTGCTAATCTGCTTGGTTTCTTCTTTTTTCTGTTCCTTTTCTGTGCTGCCCTTCTGCTGTTGAAGAATTTTACTCCCTAAGATTATTTCAGTTTTTCTGTCCCATATAGATCTTTTGCAGAGCTAGGTTTTTGCTAAGCGTTTTGTGATAAGCACTAGCAGTAAACTGTTGAAAAACATTGTGCTGGACTTCTCTGTTCCCATGATACATCATGACTTCTGTGTCTTTTCACTGAGACAAAATCTAAAGTTTACTTAGTTTTCAGGTGGTTTTCTGTTTGCTTCTGGGGTTGCTTATTATGTAGTTGTTTGCAGTCATAAAGAACTAGGACTGATAACCCAAACAACTCATCTCCTTTCTCCATGCACTCTATAAACATGTTTATAAACTAAACTGGCAGGTTTTGTGATTAAACATGCTGGTTCTTTCACTTAACTGCAACAAATAAAAAATCAAATTCAGAAGTTTAAAATTTCTAGAAGGGCAATGGGTTGTCTTGGAAGAGTCAGTGAAGCTGCAAAGCACCAAGAGGTGCTTAGTGGCAGAAAAGGAGGTTGTCTGTTATGTTTAGAAGTTACGGGAAATTGGTCTGAAGGTCATGTTGCGTTGACAGATGAGTCCTCTCAACAGGACAGCAGTGACGTCTGCCTTGGTGTGACATTGCCTGTTGTCTTGCCAGTTGGCATCGTTAAAGACAGAGTCAAGAAGGAATATCCCACACATGCATTGCAGATGACTGGGCAGGGGGGGGTAGAGGGGAGTTAATGAGTAATCTGGAATTAGCTTCAGAAAGGGTCTCTCAGAAGGGGAAACCATGAGTATCATCAAAAGTGCACTTGGCTTTTCAAAGTGACATACGTATGGGAAATGTTCTTTCAATTGCAAAAGTTAGATAATGGCCTAGCCCTTTGCCCAAAGGGGACAGGAAATCCTGACATTATAGGAAAACATGTCATGAAACTGGCAGGAGCTGTATAAAGAGAAAATAAGGGGAATGGTTCTCTTCTCAAACTGGTGACACAGCCTGTCAATACTGGAGAAGAGTAGTGCCACACAGATAAGCAAAGTGTAGCAATAAAACATAAACATTATGGGAAGTCCTCTGAAGTCAGCATCTTTGTGTCACACAACTGATGCTCTGTTTGGAATTCAGGTGGGCAGTTGATGAAACTTTGCTGTGAGTGAGCACAGCTGCAGTGGTGGCTGCCTGTATTAGTCCAACCTCTCTGAAGACAGCTTTTGATTCTGGCAAGCATTCCATCTTTGGCTGTAACTGTGTTTAAAAGATACACTACTGGAAGTGATTGCTGGAACTAAAACCATGTATGATGGTGATTGTGAGTCAGCTTGCAAAATCGCTGACTTGGAGTTGAGGCACATGTACTACTACAGGGAAAAGGAGTTTGTATTTTACTGAGGACACCTCTAGCAGG
>NW_010114527.1:3364-11236 GCF_000699245.1 Pterocles gutturalis
TGAAAGGAACAATTTTACTTTTCTTGGTTGTTTCTTACTGAACTTAGAACATGGAATTACAGTAAGGTATTATTTTTCTAAGACTTTTAAGTAATAGTTCTGAATTTCAAGGGAGCTTTTTGTGAAGTACTTGTTGAACCCCCTTAAACTCTAATCTTCAGTAAAATTATGTATAGGTGAGAAAATAAAAAAAAAGGGAGGAGATCAAAAGTCATCAAAGAAATTTCTGAGACAATCTTTAGGGTAGTTGCACATTTAGAGTTGTTAATTGAGATTTTGAAAGTTTTCTACCTTTTCTTTCAGAAAGAATAATGAATTTGTGTTTGTAAACTTCAAAAGAGGGGAACTAATAATACCCCTATGCCGGCAGGATTTTGAGATGCAGTTTAAATGATCTGCCGTGACTATTTGGGGATTTTGAGTATTTGACTGGAAGAGAATGGTGGATGTTAATAATTAGTCATTGTAAGAATCAAGGAAATCCAGTGATGCTGCTGACACAGTTGAATTCTTGTTAACTGATTGTCCTCAGGAGTGTTACCAGTTCTTAGTGTGACTCAACACTGACAGTAATTAATTAGATAATGGACTGCTGGCATGTGCTGGCATGCAAGATGATTCTTACTTCATAAGGGGAAATGCTTGTCATAGGCATGAGCTGTCAGAACTTGACGTAGTTGACAGGTTTCTGGAAAGCCAAATTCCTGTATATAAGGATTTCTTAGGACAATCTGAATTTGTTGAAGTATGAGGAGAGTTTGGTATGGACACAGTAGTGCCTCCTAGCATAATTCCTTAACAGTCTTCTCTGTTAAAGTTCACAGGCATCTCTGAGACACCCTATCATCAAATGTTTTGTCAGGTGATACAAAAAACATTGCCCAATGGTTTTCTTCGAGTTTTGCATGGGCTGGGCGCTTCTGTTCTTGCGTTGGCTACTGATTAGTCTGTGTTCCTCTAAAGTACTAAAATAATACCAGGCTCTGAAGGTTCATAGGACTGCTGCTTAATTAGAAACAAGATGGCTTGTTTTCTCCCTATAATGGGCATGTACTTGGATGCTGAGATGCAAATCAAACCATTAGCAAGAAAAAGAGGGGAAAATATAGCAGATAATCGAATGTGCGCCACCTTGTAACCCTATAGCCCTACAATTACATGTGTTTTCTTTGTTCAGGACATCTCAGAAGTAAACGGATGCTGGTAGAAAATGCAAAACTACCTCTGCTTATAGGAAGCATCAGGCTGACTTACAGAGTTGATGAGGAAAGGTTTGCAAGTAGCATGGAGAGACATTCTTAATAATCAGATGTTTAGGGAGATGGTCATGCATACTGTAAGCATCTGTTTCACTTTATTTTCTCCCTATCTTTCGTCTGAAAGATACTAAAAGATGGAAATGTATATGAAAAAGAAAGTATGTGCTCTGCATATGTGGTCTCATCATGTACAGTGAGTGTGTGGAGTAGGATTCCTAAACCTCAGAACAGTTGAAAATACAGCAGTATTTGAGGTGACGTAGATCTGTCTAGGGCTTGATAATACATTTTCAGACAAATCACCTGTAAGAGACCAGAAATTAAATATTTGGCATATTTCAGGTAGCAGATTTTCTTGTTGAAGCTTCTAAAGTAGTTAAGATTAAGTCACACAGGAGTTATCTTTTTTTTTTACTGAAGTCAGGGAGAAAACAACTATTTGTAATAATAGGGATAGGACTCATAATTCAGTGATCTATAAAAAGCTTGAATGTGAGGATTTGAAAATGGGCTGAAGACCACATCGAACACATCAAGATTTGACCTGAATTTCAGCTATGTGTAGGATCTGTACTTTCATTTGCCTTTGATACAGCTTCAGGGACCCAAGTTAAGAGGGTCTGGTGTGGTGTCAGAACTAGAAGTGCTTTGAAAGCAGCACTCAACCGTTTTAATATTTTTTTTTACAGCTGCAACACAGAAGACCATGTTTGTGTACAAAAAATACATGGATTATGCATGTTCCTGGATGGCAGCACTCATTTGAAAGCTCCGGTTTTGGGACAGCTTGTGTTTCTGAATCTCGAGTTTGTCACAGCTATGCTCCTTGCACGTTGCTTGCTGTTTCCTGAATCCTATGTGAGCAAGTGTGACATAATGTGTAAAAACAGTCTGTAAAGAGTATCTGTATATAGTTTACATATTAGTGTAGGTAGCAGAAGTGAAACTTGTAGTATTTCTTAAATCAGTAATTGCAAGCTACATGTCTAACAGTTGTGGGTTTTTTTGTTTTTTTCTCATAGACCTGATTCTGTCTCCTGACTATTTTGTTCCTTTTGGAGTTATTTTCTGTCTTTGTCCCACACTGCACTGTAGAGCTGCAGAAGCTGCTAGCTTGACTGAGGGTTGATACAGGCTCTGACTGACAGCAACTGTAGATTACTCTGGGTTATTCCCAGTAGCAGAAACAGAGTTGATGCTGGAACCATTAAAAAACCTGCTTGCTTCGAAGTAGCAGTGTTTGTGAGATGTATGTAAAATTAAATGAAATGAAGCCACAGTTCTTGGGGAAAAGGATAAAAGGGCCCTACAATGTTTTTTTTTGTTGTTGTTGTTGTAGTAGGGAAATGCAGAATAACCCCAAACCTTCAATTTCCAAGGAAAAATAAAACCCATAAGAGCAGACTGCATCTGTTCTTTTGGCAACATCAGATTTACATGACATAGATTTTAGAAGTCTTTTCTGGGAATGGCTAAATGGCTCAAAGGATAACAACTCTTCAGTAGTGGCTCAGTGTTTCTTATCATAAGTTTCTTAAATAGTGATAGAACCTCCCACAATCGAACAAGCTTGTACCTGCATTATTTGGAGAAAAGACGTAATTTATGTTATAAAACTGTAATCCTATGCTCTGAAAAGACCATAAGGGTTTTGGCATAAATGTCTAGCAAGACCGATGCTGTTATGCCAAAAACTTCCTGTTTTAGGAAAGTGTTATGTGAAGGGTTAAGACACCTCCAAACTATGCAGTGACTGGAACATCAGAGCTATTGTTTTTACTTTGTTTCAGCAGAAAGTTTTCTACTCTTTACAGGTTTTGTATTAGTTTGGGTTGCATTTGAGGATAAGTAGTGCTGACATTATGATCTCGCCTCATGAGGAAAGAATTATGTTTTGGATCACTGTATTCAGCTAGTTGCTCCTTTCACATCCCCATGGCTAAGGTCTGTGGAGACCAAAGAAAGATCATGACTGCCTAGGTTACTTCAAAAAATCACATTAGCAGCTGACTGACTGTGACAAAAAAAAGGACTGTAGCGCTCACCCAACACACTTCAGAAGTGCATCGTGTTGGGCATTTTTATCCCCCCCCTCCAAGCATGCAGCGGTCCAGACCTATCTCTACTATAGAGGCTGGAATTAAGTGTGTGCATTGTTCCCCCACGGAGCAGAGATGTTTTACTTGCTGTTGATGAGAATGCAGTGTGTGGCTCAAAAGGAAGGGTAATATATATGTGTGTAGTCTTTAAATGGAGAGAAAGGTCTGTGCCAAATATCTGAGGGTGTCAGACAGGGTGCCCAAGCCAGGTCCAAAATGCCATTTAGAGGGGAAAACAAAAGGCGGTGGGAGGGGGGGAGGGGTGGAAGGAAGAAAAAGCTTTTTACAGAAATAAACACAGCACTGACTTTGTGAGTATGGAAATACAAAAGTTCACACAGCCTGCAACTGCCTCTCTTCATCTTTGCGGTCTCCAGCTGCCACTGTAATGTGCATGGTAATTAATCCAAATAATAAGCGTATAGCTTCACCATAATTAGTCTGACAACAAGTTAGTGTTTATTGCCCCCTAGCATGTTAAATGAGATTTGCAACCAAGCTCCAAGGAAGGAAATACTTTGTTGCTGTTTGAGTTCTCTTAATTTTAGATGAAAAGGAAAGCAACTTAAATGAAACTTTGTAATGGACAGTAACTATTCTGTAATGTACTGGTTCTCCTGGGGCCTAAATAGAAATTACCTAAAAATAATAATTAATAATTCAGATTAAGAATCCTGTTCCTGAAACTGAAGCTAGACCTTCAGAGTGCCAAAATACAGAGTTGTAATAATTTTACCTCTGTAATTTGATGGGCTTTTTAATTACTTTTTTTTAAATATTAAAGCTATATTTCCCATTAGTTACACTATTGAGCATAGCTCTGTTCTGCACAAAGCTGCTGCTTTAACAACACCAGCAAGTCGTGTTATTCCACATCTGGGACTTTTCTCCTTCCTAAAGGTAAGTAGTGTTACAAGGGAGCTTGTTTTACTAATCTTGCATAAACTGTATCGGTGGTTAGATTTAACATCAAGGTAGTCCACTGGGCTTCATGTTTGACTTATTTTGGCTGAGGATTGGGTTTTTTTCTAGTATGTGTGTGTTTTTATTTACAGGAGTGCTTTGCTACTGTATTGTAGACAAGGGCCCCAAATCTGTGTGGCAGTTGCTGTTCCAGAGTATACTGCATAGATCAGTTGGAGTAGATGCACAAGGTCACAGGAGCTACAAGGTCAGCAGGAGATTAGCAGCAGAACCCAAAACTCTTATATCCTACTCCAGTGCCTTCCTCATTTGATTTTGCGTATGACTTTTACACACAATGTACAAATGAGAGGTATTAAAAAAAAACAAAAAACAAACAAACCCCCAAAAAAAGGAAGTTAGCTCTTTTTTTTCACTTAATAAATGTAGAAGAAGGAAAACACTGCTGAAATAACTCCTTGTGTTCCAAAATCAGCATATTTACTTGACAGTGACATATGACAAATGTCTGAGCAAAGGTGCAAGCCTTTCTGGCATTGCTTTCACTGACGTCCTCAGGTTTCTCTCTGGAAAATGCTCCCTTACAACACCAGGTGTCACTATAACAAAGTCAAAAAGTTGGCTTGGAAGTTGGCTTTGTAGTGCGTGGTGATAATCACCTCCAGCCATGTCAGGGCTCCCCGCTGGGTATCTCGGAAAGTGCTTTGCTTTCATGCCTCGGAGCTACCTGGCCAGATTTTATCTCACAGGAATGCAGCTCCCCCTGATCTGTACAGCAAGCTGCGACCTGGATGATCTGCACTTCTAACAAGCTGCTCAGGAAAGGAGCTGGGAACAGGGGTAGACACCTGAACTGGGAATTCTGCTTTTAATTTGAAGTCTGCTCTTACGGAAAACTTAAAAGGCCATGCTTCCCAGCCTGGCCTCCACACCTGCAGGTACAATACCATAAGTAGACAAATACTGAATTTTCAAGCGTCCGTGCTAATGTGCTTGTTCAGTACTCTGGCCCCCTGTTATGCGAATTAAAAAAACAACACTGCACTAACTACATATCAGTCACACCAAAGAAAGGATTATACATTGATACATGAAACTGAACTTGTGAATTTCCTCAGAAATCTTGGAAAACTGGTGTAGAGTGGTTGAGAGGGAAAGAAGCCTGAAAACGAAAAATGTTACCACCAAATGGCATTTCACCCAGAACACTTTTTTTCAGCAGCAGCTTCTTGGGAGCACCTCTGAGCTGCTACTTGACAGGGCCTCAAAGTAGGTGTGTGTCAGGGCCAACAAAATTTTTACTCTTCTCTTGAGTTAGCCGACAACAAGAGCAGATTGAAAAGGGTTAGTTTGTCTTCCTGTGTTGAATTCCACCTCAGTAAGCACCCATTCATTTATTGTGGTGGGCCAGCCTCGGCTAACAGCCGGATGCCCACACAACTGCTCACTCGCTTGCTCCACTCTCCCACAGCATGGGAGAACGTAAAAGGAAGGTGAAGAGACTTGTGGATGAAAATAATGCAGCTTAATGGAGACAGCAAAAGCTGTGCATGCAAGTGAAGCAAAGAGGAACTGGCTCACCACTTCCCGTGGGCAGGCAGATATTTAGCCACTCCCTGGAGAGCAGGGCTTCATCACATGTAACAGTTACTGGAGAAGACAAACCACCAAACGTCCCCCGCTTCCTTCTCCTTTCCCTTAGCTTTTCTTGCTGAGCACAACATCATCTGGTGTGAGGTATCCCTTTGGCCAATTCAGGTCAGCTGTCCCAGCTGTGTCCCCTCCTGCCCATCCCTGGCCTACATTTTGGTGGGGGGCAGAGTGTGAAAGAGATAACCCTGACTCTGTGAGCACTGTCCAGCAACAACCAAACATGGGTGTGCTGTAAACACTGGTCTGGTCACAAATGCAAAGCTCAGCACCATATGGGCCGCCATGGAGAAAGTCAGCCCCACCCCATCCAGACTCAGTACATTTATGTTCTGAGTTTGCATTCTGAATTGTCTTAGTGTAACAGCAATCTCAAGTCCGAGTGCCAAAAGCATAAATTCTTGTAAAATTATCAGTACAGACTTTTCTAGGCATGGACTGGTCAAATTTGTAAGAAAATTTGTGAGCATACACATGGGGATTCATATGCCTCAATCTGATTAAATGATTGCCTCTCACTAAAAAAGTTAGTTGCTGTACTCAATGAAGGGAAAAATGCATGTTAAGCAACTCTTTTCTTGAAAGAAAGATCTAAACCTGTATTTTTAAAGAAATCTGTGTCTTCTTCATTTGTTAGGTATTTGAAGACTCTGGAAAAAATACCTACAAGGTGTTAGATATTTACGATTTGGATATTTGGAATCAAAGAGTGGCATCTGAGTTTGTGGAGAGCAGGTGGTTGATCTGGTTTCTGGATCACTTCACGTCAGTGATGTATGTGTTCTGGAGAAGTTTGAATATGAGGGTGGTCATAAGCAGGACAAGTTACAATCATAAGTGCTTAGGAACAGAAATCTGGAAACTACTTATTGTCCAGTCCTGAAAACAGAGCTATTTTTTTATTCCTTTCACAATTCATTCCATACTCTGGTGATCTCTTGGAGTTAGCCATGTGCATAAGAGCATTCAGAGAAACACCAGCATGTTGTTTTAATTAGTATTAAAGGTCTGTGTAGTATTTCATAGAGCAGCACTGCATCAGATATTTGTTCTGAAAGTGCTGAAGGGTTTTCTGAGAATTATCATTTATCTTGGGTCAAATTCAGACTGTATAAAAATCAATGGGAGTTTCACCAATAAATCTAATGGTCTCTGGAGCTGGCATTTTAAAATTTGTACTGTGATAATGTTAATTTTGACTATGAAGCCTTATGCAGTTGTAGACACTTAGAACAAAACTTGCTTCTGCCTCACAGGCATGTGAAGTTTCACTATAATGTGATGACTCACAAGGGTATTTGCTCACAGATTATAGCAATCTTGTTTATGCAAACTGGTTACACAGAAACTACTTTGAAAAGCTGTTATATCAGTATATATTTCTGAT
This sequence comes from Pterocles gutturalis, assembly GCF_000699245.1. Classification (NCBI taxonomy): domain Eukaryota; kingdom Metazoa; phylum Chordata; class Aves; order Pterocliformes; family Pteroclidae; genus Pterocles; species Pterocles gutturalis. Next base: position 10,684 of record NW_010114527.1, read on the forward strand.
GTGAAGTTTTCTTGGTGGAAAGGCTATTGTTCCAGAGGAGTTCTCAGCTCTCACATGAGTTAGATTTTGGGATAAAACCCTTTCCAACCCAACAAACTGATGTTTGTTCATCCCTGAAGCAAATTCTCTTAGCCAAATCTTGGGAAAGTGAAGCTGAAGGATCCATCTTCCAATGGTGTAAGACTTGTGGGCAGAGAGGAGTTGGAAAAGATGGCTACCAGCCATGCTTTTGTATTTCTATCCCCTTCCTGGGGGTTTCCAACAGGGAGGACATCCCTTCTGCTGCTGATCAGATTACTCCACATCCCAGTGTGCTATCCAATGACCATGATATACACAAATCTGCCATCCACAGAGACTTGCTATCCAGAGGGACCTTGACAGGCTTGAGAGGGGGGCCAATGCCAACCTCATGAAAACTAACAAAGCCAAGGGCAAGGTCCTGCACGTGGGTCAAGGCAATCCCAAGCACAAATACAGGCTGGGCGGAGAATGGATAGAGAGCAGTCCTGAGGAAAAGTACTTGGGAGTGCTGGTTGGTGAGAAGCTCAAC
>NW_010114528.1:0-3758 GCF_000699245.1 Pterocles gutturalis
TTATAAAAATAATTATTGATAATACTTTCTACCCCAAAATTGTTCATGCAGCTCAATTTCCAAAGTGTCCAGCCTTCAAACCCTGATCCTGGAAAAATAAAAAATGGCTGAGCCCTGAAAAGTCACCAGGTACTTTTCCGATGCTGCTGATTTCATGTGAAGGGTCTCAGATGCTGGGGAGATGGGGGCAGTGTGATCTGCCAGAAGAACTCACTATGCAGAAAAAAGTGTTCCTAGGTGTGGGCGTTCCATAGCGGTCCCCAATGCCTGAGATGACACAAAACACCCCAGTGCTGCTTTTTCTGACCTGTGTCCCAGCCTGCATGTTCCTTCTGGAGGGAGGAATGCCACAGATAACGCAGGTCATGCAGCCGTCTTTGTCTCTCCTGCAGCGTCAAGCCTCACAGAAAGCTGTTCCTCTTTGCTAAACTTTTCACAATCAGTATGAACTAGAAATAATGTTAGTTAGGACATTGCTGGTCATTTCTTCCTAGGGAGGTCTGCAAGATATAGGATTTTTCTAAAAGCTTAGCTATAAATGAGGACAGGGGCAGAAATGACAAAGGGTTTTTTTCCACAGTTTTGTAATACTTTCATTACAGTTTGCAGAGAGGGGATTGGCTTTATTGATGTGTATTGACCCACTTGGAAGAGTGCACACACTGCTTTTGCTGGATGCTTTTTCTCGCTGCTTTGTTGGTTCAGAGTCCCCCTGTTATGGTCTGAGCTGATCTTGTATCAGAGGACTGTGCTGTAAGGTATGTGTTCCATGGGAAGCCAGGTCTGTCACCAGAAAATACTCATTAGCTCTCAGTCCAGGTAACGTCTGCTTTTGACTTTAAGAAATGTTGCTGAAACAACAGCCGTGGTTTGGTTAGGTTCTTTTTTTCTTTTCTTTTTTTTTTTTTTATGTCTCAAAGAAGCAGCATGGAGCTGATCACAGCAGGTCAGAGGCAGTTTTTAGTGTGTCCCAGCCAAGGCAGGAGGAGAGCTGAGCTGGAGCAGGAGGGGACAGCGTTAGAGCTCTCATCTGCCGCCCAGATGATGAAAGAGATCTGACTGGCCATGCGGAGGAAAGGTGGGAATTTTTTTCCCTTTCCTGAATGAAGTGACTTTCCGGTACCACAAAGCACTCTGCAATCCACTCACCCTGTCCATCCCGGGAGACCTTGGTGTCCCACGGCACCTCTCCCAGGTGAGCCTTGGCTTGGGTAAGCTCGGGTCTGGTTTTAGCCCTGGAGAGTTGCAAGCCAGTATCATCTCCCATATAAATTTACCTCTGGTTTTATGTGCAGTCCATTTGAACACATTTTCCTAGGTTTGTAAGTCGTTGGGGTGTCTGAGTAGGAGGATTTTTGCATGATGTTGTAGAGAGGCATCCCAATGGCTCCTGTTCCGTCTGCCAGCCTTTATGTCAATCGTAAGATTCTGGAAACTCAGTCATGGGCAAGTGGATGCTTATATTTGTTGCTGGGTGAACGTGGCCCAAACTGGTGAGATTTTGGTCACAAGAATCTCATCAAAAACCCCACAACAGTGCTTGGTGCCAACAATATGTGAAGCAAAATATAGACAGTCATAACAGCTGTAGGGGATCCAGGGCACTGACCAGGAATAATAAACCCAGGACACGTAACCAGGGCAGAAGAGAAAGTGGTTTAATAAAGGAGCGTGACACGTTGCTGGCGTTGGCAGCCTGGGTCTGTTTCTGATGACGATTAAGAGAATTGCCACAACGGGAAATTGTTCTCTGCTGCAAAGGGAAATTAATTGTCTTCAAATACACAGCAGTGGAATCAGTAAATCTTACTAATGGCTGCAGAATAGAAATGTGAGTGTGTGTTGCCGCGCTTGCTAAGCCAAGAAAGTATTGTGAAAAAAATTGCGGAAGCTTTTAGAAATTAATATTTTTCTGAAGTACATCTCCATCCCTGGAGATCCATGTGGCTGGATGAAATAGCAAGGGTGCAATAAAAATATAGACTTCTCTATTTTCCCACGTGAAAGAGCATTTAGAAACATCTGTTAGTCAGCAAGCTTCTCTGAGGACACGCACGGAGGAACGGGGTGGGTGCACTGACTGCATCTGGCCGGTCCACTCGCCGTCCCCTGAGCCACACGAGGCCCACGATCAATGGCAGGACATCGCCTGACCCACCTAGCGCTTCCAGCCCGGGATTATTAACGGCCATGTGTGTTGGTTAAATAGGTCACGGCCCTGTTTGTGTTAATGTGCTGATAACGAGGCAGGGAGAAACTGGGAAATTCTCCAGGAAAGTTCTTGTCCTGATAAAAGCCTCTTTCTAGTAGAAAAACTAAACCCAACCTAAACCTAAAACCTAAAAACCTAAAACTGCTGCCCTCTTATTCCCCCCGCAGCCCCGTGCATCATCTTCCCAGGATAAAGCACCCAGCTGGTGCAGATATATGGCACGTTTATTGGAAACCTGGATCAGAAAGCTGGAGGGAGTGTCCATCAGCTCCCAGCGTGTTTCCCAGTCCGGAGCTGGGGGATGCTGCAGCACTGTCCTGCCAGAGCCCAGAGATGGGTTTGCTACTGCAAGAACCAAGCCAGGCTCCATCCTGGAAATGCTTCTGCCTATAAATGGTTCGCTCTGGTTATATTCTAGCACCCAAGCCTTTAGTGCTTTCCTGCTAAAAAGCTGCTAAAATTCTTTTCCTGCTAAAAGACACCAGAGCACTATTGTATCTCGGTCATTTTATCAGTGTGTGCCCCAGGCTCCTGTGGGAAACGGCCCACCTGGGGCAGCCACGGCCCTGGGGGGCACAGCACCAGGGGCTGGACCTGGAAACCTCCACAGAGAACCCGGGGTGCTGCCAGCCACTGCTTCTGGGGGCTGGTTTGGTGCAAAGAGTGCACATCTGCTGGCTGCTTTTGGAGAGAGATCTGGATAGAAATTGTCACCCAGACTCCTCCTCGTCATCTTTTTCCATAAACTACCCAGCCCCACGCTGCTGTCGTGCCCCAAAATCTGTGGGCGTTTGCTCCCAGACAGAAAAATGATGGGGGGTGGATTTCTCTGCGTTTTGTCCATCTCTCTGCAGCGTGAGCCCAGCGCCAAACGTGGCAGCAAGAAATACAGACAGACCATCCCCTCCCTGCTCTCGTCTCCCCAGGCGGGCAGCGCTTTGTCCCAGCCCCCTTTGCCATCCCAACGGGATGGGACTGACAGCAGGGAGCACTCCTCAGGGTTTGCAAAATCCCAAATCTCACGAAATCACCGCCTCCCTCTGCCCCAGCAGCTGCGATGGCCACGTGGAGCAGGGCTGGGTTCTGGGCTGTCAGCATTATTTTGCATGAGTAATTGCAGCGCATGAGCCTTGCCCACAGCAACAAAAACAGATTAAATGAGCTATTTTTTTTTCTTCAAGGGACAGTGTTTAGAATAAGTTAATTCAAAGAGGCACGTAGGTTTTGGTCCTGTGCTATGACAGCAGTCATGGAGCCCTTCACTCTTTAACAGGCATGGGCTGTAAAACTCCCAGGAACAATAAAACAGCGAGACCGCGTCTAATCGCAGCGTGAGGGTCTGTGAGTCAGTGTAGCATCACATCTCCCGTCCGGCAGAAAGTTCAAGTTAATCATCTGCTGGCTCGGGAATACCCCTTGCCCCAGTCTCAGAGAAAGAATAAATCTGAGCACAAAGCTTCAAAGGTGTTTTGCTGCCTGACACTCGCTGAAAAGCATCGGGAATTAAACACCAAAACGCTTTTCACAGAATCACAGAATCATAGAA
>NW_010114529.1:0-1331 GCF_000699245.1 Pterocles gutturalis
AAATTATGGTATACGTTTGCTTTAGGTTGTATGTCAGGTTCAGCACATGCTTACTAGGTTTGCTGTGTATATGTTGACAAACTTTCTAGCATTAAAATAAATCTGACTTCCCAGCTGAGTAGCTTGTTTAAATGCATCCATTTGTTTTCAAGGAAAAATATTACAAATTTAACCTGGGTAACAGCAGACAATAATCTCTGAAATCTCTAGATACATTATGATAAAGAGAATACGGGTTTAGAATTGAAAAAATCTCAGAGGCAATACCCATGCAGAACAGAAGGCTGTATTCTCCCTAGAATCTGCATAAAGTATCATACCTGCTTTTGTATCTTTGTGATCAGGAGCCTGAGAGAGTCTGACATAGCTCTCACTAACCATATCCAAATGGGTTTTTTTGGTAGGTTTGTGCCATCACAGTCCAAGTGGGCAGCATGTGGGCTCAGCCAGGATGCACAAAGATGCAGAAGATACTTCTTCCCAGGGCAAACGTTATAGCCCAAGTGTGGTAGCAGCAGAACTGCAGCATCTGTCAGAAAAGCAAGCAGCCTGTCAGTATTCCCCCCCAAGCCACATCAGTCTTCTTAAACAGCAGGTATGTAAGCAGTAAAGCTAGAGTCCCTGTGACAACAGAAAAGTCTGTCACAGGCTTCTGTGTCAGCACTGGGCTGGGCTGAGGCATGCTGGAAGGAGTAAATCTCATGGAAAATTGATTTCTGTCATACTGTTGTTTTGAAATTTTTGAATTAAACCTTGCTAGAGGGGTCAAGGATAATAGAAAGGGCTTCTTCGAATGCATTGCAGATAAGGCTAACATGAGAGGCAATGTAGGCCCACTGATCAATGAGGTGGGTGCTCTGGTGACAGATGATACAGAGAAGGCAGAGTTACTGAATGCCTTCTTTGTCTCTGTCTATACTGCCAGAGGCTTTCCTGAGGAGCCCCATACCCCTGAAGCCCCAGAGGAAGTCAGGACAAAGGAGGAGTTTGCTCTGGTAGATGAAGAATGGGTTAAGGATTGGCTAGGTGATCTGGACACCCATAAATCCATGGGTCCTGATGGGATGCACCCACGGGTGCTGCGGGAGATGGCAGAAGTCATTGCTAGACCACTCTCCGTCATATTTGGTAAGTCGTGGGAAACAGGGGAGGTGCCTGAGAACTGGAGGAAAGTGAGTATCACTCCAGTCTTCAACAGGGCAAGAAGGAGGACCTGGGTAACTATAGACCGGTCAGCCTCACTTCCATCCCTGGAAAGGTGATGGAACAACTTATGCCTAGAGACAGCATCAAGAATATCAGGGAAGGTCATTAGAGGCAGTCAGCATGGC
>NW_010114530.1:0-51560 GCF_000699245.1 Pterocles gutturalis
TTAAAAATAATATATAAAGTATTATTATAATAATATGTTAACACAGCTTATTACATGTTATTATACAAAACATTGTATTAGGGAGGCACCAACCACATCATTGCCCTCTGAACTTCCTGGTTGCAGTATTTACATGGTGAGGAACTAAAGACCTACAGCAAGTTAGGTCTGAAACAACAATAAACTGCAAATAAATGGATAATAAATCTCTCCTTCTAACTGAAATTTAATGGGAAATTTACTCACATTTTGGTGACTTTGAGTTAAAATGCATATTTCGACATCTTTGGGGAACAACCTGTAGTTATAAGGATGAGTTAAGCCAGCACAAATCTAAAAAGAAGTTTGAGAGGAAATGCAAAGAACATAAGATACATACAGTAAATCACTCATTTGCTGGCTTTTTTGGTATGCCACATTAAAGGCAATTTTTGTATAACTCACATAAGGGTTTTCAGGTTGGTAACCAAGTGTAAGAGTTTGAACTGTTTCCTCCACATCATTTATCAAAACTTTTGTTTCCAATAAATAGTGCTTTTGTTTTTTGTCAACAGTAAATGTCTCCTGCAGAAGGAAGCTCTGCAGAATGGGCACTTTAAAAGGATGCCTGGAACAAAACAAGGAATAAGCGAAGGGTAAAAGATTTTAACAGACAACTACAAAAATAAATCATGCAAAGTTCAACTCAAACTCCAAAATTTTCAGTTGCAGAGGCCATCAGGGTGTCAGGTACAGAAGCTAAACACATAAGACAAAGACCTCTAAGAAATTACTAGAGCATAATTACAACTTCATACAAACTGCACACATTTACCAGAATTTCTGATAGTCTCCATCCTGGATTCAGGAAAGGCTTTGAAGAGCATGGGAGAGGGTGATGCTCTAAAACTCTGACATGCATAACCAGCACATACACATTATATACCTGCATGCCCAAGACTTCATTTCAAATAGGGATAGTGTCCAAAAGCTTATGCCAGCTTTGAAAATCTCTACCTATCAACCACATTTTATGCTTTCTGTAGGAACAACATCTACATGCCAAGAATCCTGTGCAACAGATGCTCAGCCACTACATAGCTCTCAACATAGTTTACTACTTCAGTGTAATGTTTTAGGGACTTTATTAAATATTTCTGCACATTGACTTAGTTTGATGTCTTGGAAAAATGCATTAATTTTATAAGCAGACATTGGACTGCCTTTATACATGTCACAATATCTGGTACAGTTCTTCATTCTTCATTTACAATTTTTTTCCATTGCTGAAAAGGCATCTTGCAGTTTTTCCGCTATCTCCAAGATTCACAGTGGCTCCTAAGGGAGCCTGTGCACTCCTGTTGACCCTACTATGCTTTAAGAAAGCTGAGGCATCCCCAGAGATGATCCAGATGTCTCAAGCCTGAGCATACATTTTTACCAAGCTGTGTTTCAATAATAGGTAATGAAGAGAGAAATTTCAGAGACAGCCAATATCTAGAAGCAGCACACTCATTCTCATCAGGAAATGGAAACATGTTCCAAAACCTAAACAAGACCATTTGTTATGTGTTTTAAGAGGGATACCTTTGGCTTTAGAACAGCTATATTACTCCTAAGGACTTAGAAAAAAAGGCATCTGGACAGCACAGAGGATCAGATGTGGATTTTGAAAGTTCTCACAACTTCAAAGTTTGGACACATCATAAATTCTGCTGCTTTCATGAAAGGAGGCTATATGCCCAGCAGAGCTGCCAACAAACACATTTCCACAACACACATGGCCTATTGCCTTTGGCTACTTTGTTCACTATCGTTTCAATAAAGAGGGCAAAAGCTAGTGGATGCAAATAACCATCCCATGAATTCAGTGTGCTTCAGCAAGTTCAGAGAGACAGATGGGAGGAAGCACAGGCTTTGTATATGTGGCACTTCCACTTTGTAAACCCCAGAATGTTTCCCAAGGCATCAAGATGCACATTAAATTTAGGCCAAAACATTCTTCAGAGACAGAAATAATAAGACTACTGAACCTGAAACGGAGGGTTCCCTGTTTTTGATAGAGCATCTTCTCCTTCTTCAGCTCTTCTATCTGACCTTCAAACTGCAGCATGACAGGCAGACTTTTATAATCTTTCCATATAGTCTTCACCAAAAAGTTTGTCTTCTTAGGCTGCACTCAAATCATGAGACCAGAAGAGGAAAGGACAACAGCATCAGATTTACTGCGTTCATATTCAGGAATGTCAAAATAGAAACCACATTGTTCAACAGGCTGCAGCAAGGCTGTTGTTTCACAGACCAACCCCTTTCTGCTTCAGTTTAAATCCTGATCTCCATTTACATTGGATTAAAGGTGACATTAGTAGAAAACTGACTTCAGCAGAAGACAAATGTCCTCTAATGTATGACCTGTGTGTAATATTTGCAATATGAGCCAGCTGTAGCTCCGGTATCAGTACATTTACATACGAAAACTGATTGGATCTGCAAAGCATGGAATGCTATGGATAGAAAAAACACTTTTTGTTTTAAGACATCCTGCAAGGAACTGACCAAAGTAACTGATCTTTGAAGGACAAACTGCTGATTACCCTTCCTGTGTTGCAGACAAGCAAAGCAAAAATGATTTTAAGATTGGAAGGGATGTAGAGGCTAAAGTAGCATATAAACCCAGGCTGTTACTATGACCACTAGCAAGCAAGATATTTTGATTCTCCAAGATAGCAGAACCTCCCACACCTGCCATAGATTTGCATCAAAATGTAAGTAATCACACCTACAGCTCTCTTTCTTGACATGTAGTCTTTATTTGTCCTCTCCTCCCTGACTTTCTGTCTGTAGTTGGCCTCACAAATAGGTGAGAAGTACTCAAAACTACAGACCAAAGTTTTTGTTTTCTTTTTGAACATAGTTTTACACTGCAGGTTGTCAAAACAGACCGAAATAGAAGCAGCACTAGAAGTGTTTAAGTTTCAACACTAGCAATAACATCTCCCAGGAAGGTGGCAGACCTGAAAAACACAGTGCTGAGTCAAAGAAATTATATTTGTATTTCTTTCTTACCATTGGCAGGTTTTGATAGCTGGCTGTGAAGTTAAATTCCCGTTTCGTACTCTTTATCTTAAAGCAAAGAAATTTGACTCGTTCATTATTCTCCAGATGAATCTCATTCTTCACAAGCTGATTCCACAGAGATATCATTTCACTGTAGCTATGCAGAGCATTCCTCCCAAGGCGATTAAATGTGGATGCCTGAAAAAACAAAGATGAACACATTAGTTTGTCTGAGTTAGGACAGACAGAATCCTATCGTGCCAGCAGTGCAGCACAGAGGTGTAAAGAACACGTTATCTTGGAGGTGGTCTTTACAACAACTATTAGAAGCAGTGTGCCAGCTTTTCCATTATCAAAACATTCGGAATTGCCATAAGGATCTCAAAGTTTATTTTATTCCATCTAAGCAAGGAAGACAGAAAAAGCTAAACAGATGAAAAGAAAATAGTTGAATACTTTTTGCTCATTCAAGAATGTTTCTCACAATCCTCCACGCTATGCCGGAATCAGCAGTGACTAACAAAGGAAAGCTGCAGTTCAAAATAAAGGAACACCTTAAACATAAATGTAAGTTAAAGATTTAGACAATTGCAGTGGATTCTAAATGAAAGACAAAAATTTCAGGCTCTCATCTCATTTATACAGGGGCAGGTAAGAAGTTAAGCTTCTCCAAGACAAATCCACACTTTGCACAGTGACAGATGTTTATCAGGTTGCTTAATGGACAGCAACTGTGACAAAATAAGTTTTAAACCTCTATTGCATAGCACAGTCTAAAATTAGGAGGAAGCTTAGAGTCCATAGACTCAGGGCACACTCATTCCACAGAGTGGATATTTAATAATTTTATAGAAAGTGAAAGAATTCAAATAGAAAAGACAGATGACTACACATAGAGAACCTGCTATTGAAAGTTCTCTCACAGGTTTGTGGGAGACTGGAGTCATTCTCTGAGTCACAAAACTTTTCATTTCTACAGATTGTTCTGAACCACTGAACTATCCAGCACTCTAGCCTGCAACAGGATTGCCATTTCTGCTACTGAATCTGTTCATATCACAGTTACCTGTAGAGATACTTCTTCATTTGTAGAGACACAGTGGGATAAAGAGTCGCAGCAAAAAACACCTCAGTGGCAAAGGTGTTCTTCTGCAAGATCAGAATGCTAGTATTAATGGAGCTCCAAATACTCATGGAGAACTTCTGCAAACGGTGTCATAACAGCATGACAACCTATTGAGCAGGGTACCCTCCAGGAGGAGGCAGGTTACATTCTTCTCAGGCAAAAGATACCTTTAAATCTAATGCCTCAAATTTAGGTGAATTCTGTAATCAGTGTGCTCTTAATTTAAAAGCTCAGCTATTGTTCTTCCTACTTTTTAAATGAAAGACACCCTCAGCTGTTTCATATCACTAAGGAACAAGTCTTAAACATTTCTTACACGATGAGACTATTTTCCTACTTCCTGAAACTGTTAGCTCATGGAGGGGAGCAGCGGGTAGAGAGAACTTTAAAATAGTAATTATTACTTGTACACTTCTAGGCAGAACTCTGCCGTCCTGTATCTGGGCTTTGTGCATGGAGCGGCAGACTTCCATTCCAAAGAAGGCAGAGGTGGCAGCCCTAACATTTTTTCAAAGCTAATAAAGAGACCCTGGCTGTGCTGATTTGGCTGCCCCAGAGGAAGAACAGCTCATTGTTCAAGCACAGAGAACAGATGAACACAGGCATTTCAAGATCCTCTCTTACAAGCTGGCACACAATGCATGAGTTTCTCCAGCAAGCTGTTTCACACAGCGTGCTGAACAAGTGTTACGCTGACAGTTCTGTTGGGTATCTGTCACAAAGCTGTACCATCAAAGCTGTACACGATAGGAAGCATCATGTTACTAACCTTCAGGTACGTGGTAGCTGGCGTGTAAATGTGAACTTTCCCTTCCTTTTCATTGCCTTGATCTTTATAGAATAGTTCCACTATGAGATTCTTAATGCAGAGAGCTTTTCCAGTTGTCAGCTCCACAGTCAATAAGTAAGCAGAATGCTGAGGCTGATGCAGTTTGTGAGCTGCATATAGATATAGCCATGGGGTGTCTATATTTAATCCACCTGGAAGGAATATATATTAAAGCTGGCAGAAAAGTGAGATTTCATGCAACCCGGATTCTAACTCTGCAACAAAGCTTATAAGATGCCGGGGTTTTGGAATGAGGATAAAATGTTATTCCTATTCTCTTCCAATTGCCAAAACCTCTGGATGGTATATAATGAAATGAAATGCCCTTCACTAGCATAACATACCGCATAGTGTAACACATAGGGAGGCCCCCTGATAAATGGAAACTTATGAAGTCCAGTACTTAACTGGCAGCAGGAAAGAGTTCTACTGCATGACGTGCAATAAAATGTGAAATCTTTACCTAAACTGCAAGTCTGTAACCATTATTCACATAATTACAGTAATGGCCCTAATCAAAGTTGTTCTGACATACGCCAACACAGAAATTCAACCTCTGCATCACATACATATTGAACAAGATTTGCAGGTTATTTTGGAAACTAGTTTATAGACAGCTCAGAATATTTATATCTGACAAGCTGCTGAAATTTCACTATCAGATTGTTCTGGTTATTTATCAAATTACACCATTCACTCATTGTGATAGAGTTCAGTAACTCACGATTATTGTATGACAGACAGTCACAAAGTAATCTCCAAATTTTTAAAACTTCAGAATTAATCTAGCCTTAATTTCTTTCACCTTAACAAGCAGGAAAACATCCATTAATTCTGTCCACAGTATCAAGCCTGTTGTTTTGCATTAATAAGGATCCAAGTTTTTACACATATGGTGTATACTAGATTTGAAAAAAATACATCTCAACACCAAGTCTACACACTGAGCCAATCATAGCTCTGATTTATACAGCTTCATCCACTGGAGCATAAATGGTAGTGGCATTCAATCCATCTTAAGAACTAAATGTCAGAAAACTGATTTTTGGTACTTCATTGGTAACTTAACCCCTATTTGAGAAAGAACTCTAAAAATGTAAAATACAGCTTATTATTACAAAGGCCCACTCCCTGCTCCACTTTATGAAGCAAAATGTCTAAGATAAATGTTATTTTTATAAAATATTCATACATACACACAGGTGTTTAATTTGTAGTTAAAATACACCATTGGAATTCTGCTTAGTGTCCCATTTTCTAATGTTCTTAAAACAAACTTCTTTACTTCCTAAAGATTTTTTTTAAAACATGGTTCACTTCTTGGTCAGTTATCTCAGTCAAAAGCTAACAGGACATTACCGGTCTACATTAGGGGCATGGCCACCAGCCAGAGTTATCCCCCTCTGCACAGCACAGGAGAGGTTATGTCTGAAACACTGGATCTGGTTTTGGACCACCCAGATCACAATGGATGGTGAGAAAGCAGAAAGGCTAAAGCAGGGGGCTGCTACGATGATAAAGGGCCCAGACAGCAAGACCCATGACAAGAAGAGATGGCTTGTTTAGTCCGACAAAGGAACTGGGGAATCTAATAGCTGCCTACAGCTAACTTGAAAATAAATGGCAAAGATGAGGAACACAAGCCCTTCAAAAGACCACACAAGGGACAACAAAACTGCATTTTGAGCAGCTAAGGAATTGCTGGAAGAGGCTAGCTAGCTATGCTGTGGAAAGTTGGACATTTCGAAAACTCAGCTGGACAAAGCCACAGCAGGTGTGATCTACTGTTAGGAACACTCCTGATTCCAGCAGGAGGCTGGTCTAGATAACCTCCAGGGTCTGTCTCTTCCAACCAATATTACTCCAACTCTGTTATACCCACACAAAACTACCTCACAAAATCCCAGCAGAAAAACTTTCAATGCCTGATTTTCTAATCACAGACTGGAAATGGCTTGGGGTACTTCACCTTCCCACTTCTTCAGGTCGTTTCTGGATGCATCTTTCCACTGCAGCCCAGCCACAAATGGCACGTGGTCATTATACTGCACCTCAAAGTTGGTGCTGCTCTGCAAATAAAACTGAGAGCTGTGCGAGTGCTGCAGCTGGGTTCTGTAATTCACCTGTTTTTCCAGGACTTGCATGGTAAACTGGAAAACAAGTTAACCAAGTTTAAATAAAAACAGAATCCCATCTTCAGGGCTGTCTAAGCTAACACACACACATATTAGCAGGAAGGTCAGGGATAGTGCCTCTGCTCTTCACATTTCCCATTCATTTTATAGCTTTTCATGCACTCTGACCAATTACAGATTGGGATTTCTTTAATATGCATTTGTTATATCTACTGGACATTCAAAAAGGAAAATTTCCACTAATTTTTGGACCATTTACTTTGTTGAGAAAAAAAAAAAAAGGTCATATTTCTAGATCAGTCTATGCTGGGATCACAGATAAATTCTACACTTACAGGTACTCCCTATGGAAATAGAATAATGACAACCCACTTTAGAAAACTATTTCTATTCTAAGACAATAACAGACGAGACCTGCAAATTCTAAAAGAATAACATAAAATTTTACAGCAATAGTTTCTGTAGCTTCTGTAAGAACTTCCTACAAATAAAAGATAACATGGTATGCCAATATAAATATTTTGTTTCTTTTCATAGCCCATAGAACGTGCTTCAAAAGAAGGCATAAATCCCTTCTGAGGCTTTTGATTATACTTTTTAATACACTATATGGGAAAACTTTTTATTGACCCAGGGTAGAAATCAATTTATAACAAAAAAAGAACAGGTCTGATTTTAGTTCAGCTACTGCATTTCATACCAACTTTCACCTAAATGCTGTAATATTCTGAGCTAGTATAGCCTGCAACCTCCTTCCACATTGCTTGAGCAAAGCAACCTTCATAACTCTCTGCGACCATTTTATATGCACAAACTCTGCAAGAAACTCAGACCACATTACACCTAAACTTTTTTCAGTATTTGAAAAATCCATCTACTGACTTTCTCTTGTTCATTTTAAATGTCAGTGATCCCTACGTGCCTGGGTTAAACCTTACCTAACTCAAACTTATTAGGTCTGGATATCTGACTTAGATCATTAATGCATAACACAGTCATAAAAAATGTCTTTCTTAATAAAGAAATTCATCCCAGATTTTTTCTTAGTTTTGTCTGACAAATATTTGAAGCAAAGGTCTTATTCTTCAACAATCACGATTACCTCCATGAAATAGCTGACTAGAGATGAACTGGAACTGTTCTTAAATGCTTGGCTGATCAGCAGTTTCTTCTTGTTGTTTATTTCATCCCAGTGTTTCCCATAGCTCACTTCCATCTGGGAGGAAAGCCAAGATGCACTTGCTTCATGTTTCAGGTGAACCTACAGAACAGAAAATCACCTTTTTCCTGTAAACCATGCTTTCTGTTTTATTCACTGCTGTTAACTGCCTTTAGAAACTTTCCCAAGCAGCAAGCAAGACTAAAGCAGAAACTACTGCAAATTTTCCAAAGAAAAATCATGTTCCATCGTAAGATATAAATTTAGTGTACAAAGCCCAAAAATTTTAGTCTGTGCGCTGCTGGTCAAATTGCTTTTCCCAAAAGCTAATGTAACTGGACTCGGGTAACTCCAGATGGACTGCCTCACATGGATTCACCGTGCAGCTGCAAAGCCTGGCAAGATCTTCCTTCACGGGAAATCCTAACACTTCTTGGTTTCAGTCCACCTTGGACCAAAAGCAAATCTGAAAGGATACAAAATTTCCCTTCAATTCAGAAGCTTATTTTTCAGCCAGCTCTGTTTGCAGCAAATACCCAGTATTAATGGTGATTTGCCTTTAGATTAACCTTTGTCTTCATGCCGTTTGTAAAGGAAGAAATTTTAAACAGATCTGCTTTTCTGCATGAAAGGGTCACACACACTGAAATTTCTAAGAAAACATACAAATTAGAACAAGAAAATCAATACAAAACATTATAAAATGCCTTATTTTCCAGACATACAACCTCTGATAAAAAAGCAAAGAGAGTTCCTGACTTCTAGTTACAAGAAGAATAGAACAAGATAAAACATAAATTTATTAATACTACTGTTCTATATAGAGCTAAAATTTTCACAACAAACATTCTGCAGAAGTTCTGTGAATTAGTACATTAAAAATGACATCACTGGTGAGTTCTATCACTTACAGCTGTAATGGGCTGCACAAATTAGCAACTTGACTAGATTATCTCTGTCTACACAGAAAGAAAAGAGAAACAAGATGAGAAGACCAAGACTGATCCAAAAATGACATCTTGGGCATTGCTCTGTTTAAGCCCCTCCATACGTGAGTGACACAAGGGTACTCAGTACACAAGTACACAAGTGCTCTACCTTGTGATTATAGGTTGGAGTCTGCATACAGTGAAATTCATGGCCAATATCAAGTTTGTACACGCCACGTGCACCCGTCTCCACTTTAATCCTTTGCTGCATACCGCATTCATGTTGAAGGTTTTTTGCCTCTCCTGTTCAAGTTAAACACAAAGTTACCTATTCAAATAAATCAGAAGCAAACTTTCAAAATGTTAATAGTATAAAACTAGTGCTGGTTTCAAGGTTTCTATTTGTCAAAAACATTAAAGTGACATTTGCCTATTTTTACAGATATATACTTGTTTTTACAAGATACATAATTGTTTTGCATGTCTTTACCAATATTTACTTTATCCTATGAATCCAAAGGAAAGCATGCATTTAAGAACAGCGAGTTTGTGTTTGTTAGATAAGTGGCTTACAGGTACAAAAATGAAAACACTACCCCTGCAAAATTAGAAGACAAGTAGATATTTAACTAATGCAAAAACTCTAGCAATATGTTGTGCAGTCTAAAGGTACTGACCAAAGTTTGTCAAGATTGGTACCAATATCCATATTAACATGATGTTCAACTCAAGAATTATCTTCACTATCTGCCCAAGATCTAGAAACATTTTACAGACTACAATGTTGTTGTCAAAACACTATTTCTGGCAGCTGAACTTCTCCTGATACATATATGCCCAACCTAAAAGCAACCTATAGCTTTGCACTTCTGAATACAGACATGATGCATATGCAAAACCATTTGTAAAACTGTGGAAAAAATGCGTTAGGCATTGCAAATTACTGTTTTTTTTTCCACAAGCTGTATACAAATGAAAATCCTGGCAACAGCCATGTTACAGGCTTTACATGTAAGAGTTTAGGCCTCTGTTTATTTTATATTTATTAAAATGTAAGAAGTTTCTAAGTTCAGACAATTGGAAACAGCTGGTTTGTATTAAGAATGGAATGAAAATCATCCAATGACTTAGGCCAATTTTGTTTAAGAAAAGTAAAGGCTCTCCTTAGCTGTTTACCATATTTCCATGTTCTTTCATTCACTTTTTCTTCAGAAGCCATAGACAGATAGATAGGTAGATAGATAGGTAGATAGATAGATAGATAAAAGCAGGCACTAAGTTTATTACTCAAATTGAATTTTACCTGGGTGAAGTAAAAGCACTACACACTAATCATTATCAACCTTTGTGGCTGTCTTGGGGTCTCACAATATTTTGACAATTTTCTGTTACCACTCAGCTCCCAACATCATGACATTACATCTTAAACAAAAACAGACAACTGTTTCCTAGAAACAGTCCCTAATATTTTTAAGTGTATGTATGCAAACATTCATTTTGTATAAACACCTGAAAACACAAATTAACTAGGAAGAATTCCCATTGAAAAGCTGATTTTAAAGCAAATGTTAGCCATACTTGTGAAAAGCACATTTTATAAAATGAATTGTTTCTTATATGCAGACTCAAAGAGTAAAGTTTATCTAAGTGAAAAGAGAAACTCGTCTAAGTCTCAGATCACAGTTTAAAAATCAACTGAAATCTTTCTTGTTAAGAGAATGTCCTAATCATACAGGTAAATAACTTGCAGAAAAATTAGACAAACAGAATGCTTTTAATTTCCCTCTTTTTCACTGTACCTAGGAGTCCATATTTGATCCTTAAACCATGAGACCACAAGCCCTCACGTTGCTGGAGAAGACCAATGACGTGAACTCCAAGAACACCTGGAAGGCAAGTCTCCCCTTCTAATGAGTATTGTCTCAGCTTATCATCATCCTTTTTCTCTAGAAATGCTACAAAAAGAATTGAAGTGATTATGCTGCGGTAGAATATTAAGTTACTAGTAAAAGGAATACTACAGTGGGAAAAACACTAATTAATTCAGTCTCATCCCATCTAACTGAGGAACCCCACGATATAATCCTTGTGTACAAAAAAGAGCTGAATATTCAGTCTCTTTCTCCAACTACATATATAGACTGTAGACCACATGTCTCAGATACTGCTTTAAGTTTAGTGAAATGAACCAGCCAAACCTGCTTCTAAAAGGAAATTAATTCTAACAGATTAATCTTTTAATTAACTAAGACGTAACGTGAACATGTGGATACTTACTTCTACAGTAAGTCAGAGCAAGGTTGTGGCTTTGCAACAGAAGAACTGGTGCAGCCTAGTTCTCAGGGGATAAGAGTTTGAAATCAGACCAGAACCATTTTTTAGAGGCAATCACTGGCAATCCACGTAAAAGCTAAGGATGAAGATGTCACCAAAATATGATCTCCCAAAAACCAAACTGGCATTCTGCATTCCTTAGAAGTTAGTTTTATTTGCAAATATTGTGTAATCCTATGACATTTCAATATCTTTGCCACATGGAGACTAAAGAAAGAAATACTAAGGAAAAAAATGAGAGCCTTAGTTCAAATTACTAGTTTATTCCACTGTATTGATTTACCTTTTAACGAATTGATGTTATACAAATAGTAAAGCCCTCTTTCTGGTACTTTCTCTTATATTTTCCTCTTAGTGTACTTGTGAGAATAAAAGAATTCAAGATTTTTAGAACAACAGGTCTTAAGAGACATTTAACTACATATATGCGTCTCCGCACTGTTTTGTACTAACAAAAGTGAAAAACAGAAAATATTCTACAAGCTGTTACTGTTTTGGCATTTTTTGTTAAGTGATTCCTTACATCTTAATTCCTCTGCCCTCTTCAACAGTAATTTAAAACAGACTTAAAAACCAATTTATTTTATAATTCCTATTATTGTGAAATACCTATTAATACTAATTTACCAAGGATAATAATTTTAAAAAGCAGTCTTACTGATTTGAAAGGAACTATAGAAATGTGTCCAAAACCAGGGCTCCAGAACTTACATTTATATGGCAAATACTTATTGTCCTCTAACCTGAAAGAAATGCAGCATCCTTCAATAAATTATTCAGGGATACTGAAAAAGCTATCTTCTTGCCAAGTTGTTTAGTGATGTTTCCTGACAGAATGATAGGACTGCTTTGCTTGATCAGCTTTACCTCCAGTTGAGTCATGTATCTCTGCTCTCCGTTCAGCACCTGCAAATCTGTCATTCCCTAGAATAAACAAACAAATAAAAAAAACAAAAGTAAAACACAAGCAACTTCACAGTACAAACTGATTAAGTTTTGCCAAAGCAATAGTACAGGCTTGGGCATTTCAGAAATGAGATGAGAGGAGGAAAAGATTGTTTTTTATGCACCCAACACCCTCCCAAACCATAAAACTTGTTGTTAGTAGACTAATGGGGAGGAAGGATAGATTTGTTTTTCCAGCTATACAAAAATCACAGTGGTGCGAGATGCTTTTTCCTTCTCCTGCTGGCTTCAGTAGTGACTGAAATCCCTAAGAATGTTACAATATTGGGCCAAAAAAGAATACTGTGTTACTGAAAATATCGGCAGTCTCACAGAGGCAACTAGATTTAGGTTGGACTAGATGCAAATGCAACAATCTGAAAAACTAATTAGTGTCTGGGTTCATGAGAAACATCCAAAAAGTCCTTGTTGAAATACTACTCTAGAAAGAAAATAATCTGTTAAATAATGTGTTCACTGTAGGAAAATGCAGAGTGTTTGAAAGTGATTGGCTTTGGAGACCCATGTAAGACATGGCATCCTGCTGTAGGTATCAACTGCACAATGAAAGAATTGTTCAAGTCGCGGAATACAAACAAAAATGTCAGCAGAGTTTCAGTGATAAACTCCCATCTGAATTTTTGCTTGCTTTTTCATTTCAGAGTTCAAACACTGGCATTCTCTTGCTTATTCCCCAGTGCTTTAAAAAAAACAATCTGTGATATAAAGAACAATATCTTAGAGATTCTTACGTCTATGGAGTCCACAGAAATTAATAAATTAGCCTGGGATTACTCAGAGTGCTTATGCATGGTCAGAATACAGGTCTGGAAAACTGTCTGACTACATATGCACATAATGAGCCAAAGTCAATGTCACCTTCTCTACTGACTTAACACTGAAAGCAACCCAAAGCTTTTGAGTACATCTGAGTGTGAAAAAATTGCTTTAGACTGCTTACAGAAGCCATGCCTTAAAAGCTTTTAAAACACAGCAATTTAGCACCGAGTCTATCTCAAAAATATGTAGTAAAGAGAACTGGTAATTTCTCTGATGGATTGCTCACAAAACTGTTTTTTCAATATGTGTGCTTTTCATTGCCTTTCTTTTTTGTGCTTTTACTTAAGTAGTCCTCTTAGTATGAGATCTGAAAACATACCTTAATGTAATACACATCTCGGCCATCTACTGTCAGCTCCAGGTGTCCAATTCGTGAATTTTTAGAAAACTCAATTCTCCCTTGGAAAAAAATAAAACTGCTTACTTTTTCTGGACATATACTGTTCAGTGATGCTTCACAAAACTGTACCCAAAATTACAGCTGGCAGTGTGAACAATACATTCACAGAGCAAAGGAAAAAAGTTAGGAATAGAGTTTGCAAAGGCACTGAAGTGTCCTCAGAATACACATCTCATTTTGAAACGACATTCTGAAAATACTAATTGAGAGGAGGCAACAAAGCTGTCTCCAACAAACTAGCGTAGTTTGGGAAGTGATTTATACACTTCCTTTAGGCCTGTGCTAAAACTTGTAAGCTGTATTGTGCTGTAGAGACACTTCATGAGCTCAGGACCCTGTGCATGCAAAGCTTTGCACAGTGTAGGTAAGTCCTCCATGGAATACATTTGAAAATAACCAGGATAAAAAAAAAATAATCTGGAGGGACAAATTCTAAATATGTGATATGGCAGAATACACATCACTTGACCAGCATGTCAAAGAAGCTGAAACAGGTTGTCTATATTATTACCATATATTAATCAGTTTATATTTAATCATTGTGTTTGTTGATTTTGTTTTCTGTGTTACACTGTGATTGAAATGTTACTTTTTATTATAATACACAGCGATATCATAGTCAGTACGTAACTGATTTGGCAAGACGTGATCATTACTAACAGAATACAGCAAACTAAAACTCAGGAATAGTAAGGCCAGTTCAATATATGTAAAAGTTTACAGAACAACCCACTGTGGTCCTTAGCCTTAAATTCATCTATACTTGTAACAGCTTTCCTCTTCAACGTGAGTTTGTGAACCAGGTACTGAACCTCTGACTGTGCAGAATAGTCCTAATCAAGATGCAAAAACTACTGGGAACGGGTGCTACCTAAGCAGAAAACTGAATGGCTATCACACAATAATGTGGTTTGAGCATTAGATTATTGATTGAAATATATTGATGATTCTGTAATTCTAAACAGGTTCTCCTAGCGGACAGTAAATGATGATCTGGTTCTTAGTTGAAAACCTACCATCAATCTCAATTTTTTTCTTAGGTTGTATAAATTGGATTCTGAATTTCTTCTGTGGGATGCTAAAATTTAGGTCAACACCGACATCCCTTTTCAAGTCTGACTTTGGAGTCCCAATGAAGAAGTGAATGACAGCTTCATTTGGGATCCATGAATTTTCCTGAAAGAAAGAAAAGATAACCACATTTGCAGTTGGCATTGCATTTACAAAACAATCTGTCACACTGAGTTACATCACATGATCATAGCCACCTTACACCACTACAATCATTTTTCACCTAATAGCTTTTCAAGATTTTCAGGAAGACATTTCTATTTTTCCCAGGCTATATTTTCCATTCCCTGTCCAGTGCTTGTTTTGGGAAACGCATTCTGAACGCCTTGAATCCTTGAATTTCACAGCATACTGACCTCTTGAAATTACACTGAATCCTGCCAAAACTTACAGAAAATCAGACTACACACCTTCAGTTATAAATTTAAGCTCTATAGCTCAAGCCTAAGTGACTCGAATTTGGCAGGGCTGCCTTAACCCCTTACACTCTAGTGTCAGCAGTGAGATATGGCACACAGCACCATGACCCTGCAGTGGGTACCTTAGCTGACAGTTTCAGACTTGCCATGCCTTCAGACATCAGATTCTCTAGCAGAGGAAAATGCCTGTTCCCTTTCCTGCTTTTATTAGAGAAAGTCAGAAAAACAAAATTACGAAGGGAAAGTTACTCTGCTTATTGCTCTTATCTCACTGTCTTAGAGATACTGAGCAGTGTTTGAACACAGCCAAAGCCCAAATTGTCTCCTGGGAAAAAGAATTAGCTCAAGGCCAGCAGCATATTTGGTCTGTGATAGAAGATAAGACTCCAGCCACTGCCCTTGTTAAACACCTAGAGTATAATTTTTAAAAAGCCATAAATTCTTACTGTCCCCTGCAGGATAAAAACTATTCCTTCCCTGGTCTTGCCCAAATGAACATATTAAAACAACTGACAGCCTTCTGGTGTGGACTGGAGCCTAACTCCTGCTTTTAAACAAGGTGTTTAATGTAAATTAATGATTTGTGGTTTGAGGTTTTTTTGTCACAAAGAGAAACATGTCATCAAAGTGAGGCCAGGTTGTTTAGTACTGGACACCAAGTCAAAATTCCTGGTCTCTACTTCCAGCTCTATCAGTCTTATCTAATCAAATGACTGAACACTCATGTGTGCTGTTCTGTATATGGAAATAGTATCTACCTACTATCAGCATCAGTAATTTGTTTTCAACATATTTTCCCACTATAATGGGAATGGAAATAATAACCAGGTAGACCTTGAAAGACAGTTAAGTTGAATATACAGTACGGAGATATAGTGTTCTTTCACGATAAACTAAAACTAAAGCCAAAGTAAAGCATGCCATAATGGTACCTGAGGAATATAGTTATATGCAGCTTCCACAACGTACTGCTGCAGGCCTCTATCCTGCTTAGTTAGTGTGACAGCCACTCTCACTGGTCCAGTAATGGGGAAAACCAAACCACTGGCTGTGTCAGGATACGACAGTTCAGAACACAGCTGCCAGCCAATAATCTCAGATACTGGTGGAAGACAACAGTTGAACATTCATTTAGAACAACAAACAAAGAAAACATGCAAATGAACATGGCCCTGAAGACCTTTTAGAACTAATATGTAATAATGAAATTCTACTGAATAAAACGATCTGTTGTGTATGTGTCAGAATGATCACACTTTCTAAGACAAACACAATGGCTAGACTCACCTTCCTCACTAGTGCAAGATCTAGTTTCTGTGTGGTCTTGGAAAACATCTATATCTTCTGTCCCATCCACTGTTTTGAAGTAGAGTTTAGAGCTACAAGCAAGAATTTCAAATGATCACTTAAAAACAATTATACTGAAGTTGCAGCAGTATTTAAACAAAATTCTCAGCTATATGCTGTCTTCTCCCGGACAGGAAAAAAAAGAAAGACTGCTAAGGTCAGTCTACATTTCTACCAGTTAGCACTGATTTTTATCCACAGTTTCCACATTTAGTCTGTCACTGTCTTGAGATTCTTCTGCAGTTCTTCACAGTCACTATTAGATTTCTCTGTTCTGAGCAATTTGGTATGGTCAGCTTATTGCAATTCCACCCATTTCCTGCTGCTAGACTTTTTTTTCCCCCTTGGACTATGTATGGACATCAGTTTTGTTCCAGTCCTGAAGTTCTTCCAGCAATTCAGAACTTCACTAAACTGCTTGTACAAGAATCACGGCCTCTGCACTTGATGGGAGCAAGAGAGTTAATGCAATATCTAATAGACTATGCAGTCAGCCTTTTGTTCAAATAATGCACAATACAGGTTTGTAATAATTTTTACTTTCACTCTGGTCTGTCACCCATCCTAGCTGACAGAAACAGAATTACACCAGTAAGTTTCCTGGAGTCCTAAGGAAATGGACGGTTTAAATACAAAGTTCAGAGCCTTTTAGCTCATTTCCAAACTGCATATCCTATAGTACTGCATTGTTCCAAATCAAGAGAAATACAAAGGAATGACAATCCATATACTGTAAATAATTCATTCATTTGCTGTCATGCCTAAGAGGCATGTAGTTGACATGTCGTTTACTTGGACATCTATCAAATCTAAAAGTCCAAAGAAAAGAGAAAGCCAGCAGAAAAAAAAGCTCAAAAGCCTAGCTTGCTTTAATACAAGTAATTAATTTATTTAACATCTGACAGTTGTTGAGGTATTATTTTACAATGTAACCTTTACTTAACATTAAAGAACCTAACAAAAAACTTACCAGAAGGGTACAAGCACTCCTTGTTATTACTATATTCCAAATTACTCCAATATTTTGCTAAATACCATTCTGTATCCATTACCATCTGCAGAAGTAACACCAAGCTTTTTCTCCGTCAGTTTAATACCCTGAACCCTTTGGACACTAAAGTTCCAGAAACAGCACTGACATTCAGTAGGAAAAAACAGGGGAGTATGAAAAATTTATTTACATCTTTGATCATAAGGCTTTGATTTGAATGTATGTTTTTATGGTAAAACAATGTAAAACGCACAGTATAATTTCCCCTTCCTATTCTTCTGAATAGCAGATTTGGACAGTGAGTCAGACTGAAACAGTTTGTTTTCTGACAAAATATATTTCTGCTCTATTAATAAGCCTGCCAGTTAAGTTCTAATTCAAGAAAGCTATGGTTACTATTTTAGAAAGATGTCCTTGCTTAGTCTTACCTGAAATTAATTATCTCCATAGATTCTTCTGGAGTGTTCAAGAAAACTTTCAGCTCTTGCCCTTTTTTTACCTGGATTCCCCCATCAAGACTAGTAGATGTCCTCATTCCTGTTAACCACCTTAGGCCAGCTTTTCCCAGAGTCCCCACAGTTCCCATTTGGACAGAAAGCTGGACAAACGCACTGTTGAAAGATCCAGACACATATTCTTCTATGAAAAGCAGTTTCTTTTTCAAGCATATAATTTAAACCATAGGCTGCCCCTCCTCTTCAATAAATACACAGCGTCTGATGCTGTAACACAGTATATTCTATGAAAATCATGACAACTATTTTGTTTCAGGAAATAACTGAAAAAATTGTATGTACACAGACATACACTTTCTAAATTGAATTAAGTTACAGTTTTACTATAACTCCTAAGTAAGTAATTTGAATCCAGACTTCAGCATGAAGTATCAGGAAAGGGAAAGCGATCAGGATTGATTATCATGGTGTAAGTTTGTGTCTGTCTATACAGCATCTAGTGAAGTTTGGTAAATGTACTCAGCATGTAAAAAAAGCTGCAATAGCCAGTTAAGGAAACATGGGGTTAAATCATCCATTGGTTTTTAGATCCATAACCTGTAACTGCATGTCTGATCTTGAGAAAAATCCAAAATGCCATCCCTGTAACAGGTAAAGCCTTTGAAAGATCATCTGCTTGCAAGCACTCAGGAATTTGACTTAGAGATGTGGAACTTAAAGCAATACTGGAAAAGCACAGCAACAGAGTTCAAAATCGAGCAGGCAGGATAGGAAACCTCTGCTGTCCTTATAGCACAGCAACCACTCAGCAACATAAGGCTGATGACTGCCTGAGTTCTTCAGGAACCTCCTAATTGATTACAACGGACGTTCAACAAAACTTTCACATCAGGAATTGCTACTTGACATCAGGAATATCTGAAAGTGACACATTCACAGAAGTTACTACCTTGGCTTGATATATCCATTTAGAAAGAAATTTGACTGTTGTTTGAAATTCGCATTCCCTTTGATTTTTAAGTTGATTGCTGCTGAGGCATTGACTGCCAACAGAACAGGAAAGCCTGAAATTGATGGAAAATGCAATTCTTCTGTGGCCAAACTCAGCCTTTTATTAAACTGGACCTCTTGCCCCTATGGTGAAAAAACCCAAAGAAAGAACAGAATTTTATTTTGCATAATAAAGTCAGCATTCAATAATTTTTCCAGATATAAGTATCCACTGCATTTGTCTGCTATGAAAGTGGTTTTAACCGAGATGATTTGGGAAATAAGGTAGAAAGCAGCCCAAAGCCTGCATCTGGCCAGGGTATAAGTTAGACACTAGTCCTACTCCAGTTAAAGAAATAATTCTTTTTCATTCAAGCATTGATGGATTTGAATGAGAAAAGCAAACGACAAGAACCATCAGACAACAGAGCAAGTCCTCACCTGATGTATTGAATTCTGTTTAAACCCAATATATACTGGTGTCTTTTAGAATTCAATTTAGAGAAACAGTAAGTACTATTTTGTATCTTTTATGTATCTGTCAGAAAGTAGTTTCTCAAGGCATTTACTTTCAAACAGAAAAAGGTTCCTTTTACCTTCAGAAGCTTGACAGCCAACTCAGCAAGATTTAAAGAATAATGTTTCATTTGTTTTCTTAAATCTTCACAATCCAAGAAGCTAAGTTCATTTCCAAAGACTTTCATGCTTAGCTCACATTTCAGTGCCTCTTTTCTCACCATTTTCTCAGTGAACTGACATGTGATAAAGAAATAAATCAGGAAGAGAATTATGTTTATATTAATTTCCTTTCCAACTCATAATAATAAACAATTCCTCTGTGAAGGCTATGTTATTAGCAAACAGACATACCCCTTTTATAAATATTTCAAGACCACTTAAGACCCTGGATTAACACCTGTTCTTTCCAGCTAAACTTCAACTCCTTACCATGCAAGCTAACTTTCACTATGAACACAGGTAATGTCCAGTCCTAAGATGACCGGGCAAAAGGAGAAGTATTGCAATACATACCCACAAACAGATGAACCTTTGAAAAATGCAGTCTCAATTAACACAACATAATGGATGCCATGATTGCCAAAGAAACTGCTAAGAAGCAAAGGTTTTACATTTTTCCTCTTTACGAATCAGTACAACAGCAACACAACATGAACATGTGCTTACACCGTAAGAAGAAACTAAGATGAGTCTCAAGAAGAGAGACAGTCTGACACAAACTAAATAAATCACGGTCCCCAGGTTTTCCAGATAATACATCAAGAATTGAAGTCAATTCCCAAAGCTTTCCTGCTATATATATAGAACATGGCTCTCTTCAAATTCACAAAGGGTCAACGTAACATCTGACATCAAACTGGGAAGTCAGATTGCAAGCAGCATGACTCAGGAACTTAACATCAGGCAGCTGTTTACAGTGCCACAGAAGTCAATAGACAAAAGGACATCAGTATAAAGAGAATCGGAGCTCAAAATAATGACAGGAAGCCCAGACCACAGGCAATGTACTCCCCTGGCTGAGAGTCACTGTTTTGAGACAATAAAACAATCTGAAAAACTGAAGATCTGGCTCTTTGTTGCTCTGTATTTTATGCAGCTGCTAAGTTCTCTGCCAGTGAGTGGAACAAGTTCCATGTGCTTTATGCAAAGGAGTCACAGTAACACAGAGCAGTTGTCCAGCGCCAGATGGGGTGCTAAGTTTAACTGGGGAATGTCATTAATTTTTTCAAGATCACCAGAGTCAGTTACCTTTTTGACTAACTCACTCATCTTACTGTACTTTCTACCAGGACAATTCTGGTTAGTTTTTCTCAACTTTGGTTTGCCAGACTTGGTCATAAGATGATCAGCAGTGCTGTATCGCTTCAAAGTCAGCTTCCTCGACTTGACTTTTCCTGTTGCATCCACTGGGTTTTCTGGCTCATGGTTTCTTTCATTAGTGTTGGCAAAAAAATAGTCACTGAAAGCGGCAGACTTCTGCCCAAAAATCTTCTGCACAAGAGCTTCACCATTCTCTAACCGTACACCAACCTAGGGGAAAGCATACAGGATTGAAAAGCCTGGCAAAGAGATGCATAAGCCGTGTCCAGTTCTACAGGCAGAAATTAAAAAAAAAAAAATATATCCAGATATAACCTTTAGATTTTTGTACAAAGAAAGATTTGACATACAAGATCACATGCAACATCCAACACTGGGTATTTCAGTATTAAGTCTTTCCAGTAAAAACTCTTTAGTTTGTTGATTACATGAAGCTCAGTACAAAATAAAAATCCTTTTTTATTCAGGTACTTGTTCATTTACACCACGATATGACAGTTTGAGCTACTGCTATTTTAGCACATTACAAACAGTATTTTGGTTGGAAAGCCAGAACGTACCAAGAATGTTCCTGAAATAACATTCTGTTTGGAAATTTGACTAAAACAGTATTACTAACACATATAAATCCAGGGTATATGACACTGAAAAAAGTATCTTGTTCCCTTGCAAGCTTAAGCTTGAGATCGGAAGGCTACATGAAATTCCTTCTTTCATACACATATTTTTACCTGCAATAAACAGTCCATATGCCAAATATTGCTTTCTCTTGGAGGCACAGTAGAGGCACAGTTGAAGATGATGAGGTTGCAGGCAGGCCATTTAAATATCCCAAGCATTGGATGTTCAATGGGACTAAAACAGAGTTGTATATACCTAACTAAAGTCACTATCTCCTGTATTAAAGGAAGGGTGTACCCAAGCCAATCCACTTTCCACCATAAGTCAACCGAAGGAATCTTACTGTCCTAAACAGGAGCTAAACCAGTGTCTCAGAAAGCACTGACTTTTATCATTCATTTGAATCAACAACAAGAGCTGAATATAACTCACTTGGCTGGTGTATGGCACTATCAGAGTGAAAGTGGCTTTATTATGACTAAGTCCATTACACAAAGGAGTCATCAGTCTGAGGCACTTTGCTGTAGCAGTGAAAAGCATACCTTGCTAAAGGAACTGTAATGGGAAAATAGAAAATACTTCTTTTTACTTCAATACGCCAAGCGTCCCTTGAGGAGGGGGATAAAAAAAATAATAATCCATAAACTTGCCTCCAGTAGATTTATAGCCTGCCCCATAAGGTGAACAGTCAAATTTGTCATGACTGATCGTGGTAGAAAAGATGCAGGAGAAAAGACCACTGATGCTTCCATATTTGCACCTGCACCAGCTGCAATAGAAAATATCAGATGACTGTCATTTGTAGATCAGCTGTTCTCATCAATTTTGCAATTCTCATCATTCTTTGGGAAACTGCAGCTCTGCTCGTTAAGACGACGGTGAATAAAACATTAAGCCAACAGGTGATATTATTTAACTTTTTAGTATGGCAAAGATTTTAATGGACATTACTGAAAGCCCATTATCTGACTAACACTAAAAGAAGAGCATTTACAATACATATCATACACAATTGCACTGGAAGAGATGGACAGAAAATCAAAGTGGTACTCTGAAGAATATTATCCAGCGTTTTTGCTAAAAACAAATGATGAACAGATGGCAAAATAGGAAGGAACTAGTCTTAATCTTTTCTTATACCAAGGAAAGCTCGTGAATCAGAAGAAAAAAATACATCCCAATCCCCTGTTGCTGCAAAGGAAGCCCACTAAGGAAGGAACCACAAGTTGATGTTCACAAAAATAATCTAAAAAGTTCACTGGTCCTTATCCTCCTCTCTCACAAAACAGAAAGTTGCATGGTATTTGGCTTGCAGGAATTACAACTGATGTACTCCAATCAAAGTCAGAGCAGAATCAAGCCTACATTTGCATATCTGGGTACTATTAAGTCATAAAAATTAAAATTCTCTGGAGCAAGATGTAAAAGACCAGAAATGCCTTGTGGAATTTTAATAATCCATATGCTACAAAGCACGAAGTTCTATAACTCCACATACCTGAGTGGAACGTGACATCGGAATATGAGGAGTATTTCCATGTCTCCTGGTCAAAATATCTGCTAAGGATTTCATCAGGAATAGAATCTCGAAGGTGCTCCTTCAAGGGATCATCTGTCTCCAGGAGCTGAGAAAGATGACTCCAAACATAGGAGCCCACTTAAATTAAACAAAGAAAAGCATTTGAAAATTAGGACAAAATTAAAACAGTTTTAAAAACTGATACAGGGAACCTTTTTACTTATACCAGAATTAATCCTACACCATTCCCCTGATCATAACAGAATTCACTCATTTTCAGCACCATTACAGACAGTCTGATGTACCTATCTTTACCACAGTCAACTTATTTAAATACTGTCTTATTCTTTCCAATGTGGCACGTGAGGGGCCAGTCACTCCCTAGTTTCATTTATGCCTCTCAGCAGCAGGATGACCATGAGCCAGCACTGTGCCCGCGTGGCCAAGAAGGCCAATGGCATCCTGGGGTGTATCAGAAGGGGGGTGGTCAGTAGGTCGAGAGAGGTTCTCCTCCCCCTCTACTCTGCCCTGGTGAGACCGCATCTGGAATATTGTGTCCAGTTCTGGGCCCCTCAGTTCAAGAGGGACAGGGAACTGCTGGAGAGAGTCCAGCACAGAGCCACAAAGATGATTAAGGGAATGGAGCATCTCCCTTATGAGGAAAGGCTGAGGGAGCTGGGTCTCTTTAGCCTGGAAAAGAGGAGACTGAGGGGTGACCTAATTAATGTTTATAAATACGTGAAGGGTGAGTGTCAGGAGGATGGAGCCAGGCTCTTCTCTGTGACATCTAGTGACAGGACAAGGGGCAATGGGTTCAAGCTGGAACATAGAGGTTCCACTTGAATATGAGGAAAAACTTCTTTACAGTGAGGGTGACAGAGCACTGGAACAGGCTGCCCAGAGAGGTTGTGGAGTCTCCTTCTCTGGAGACATTCAAAGCCCGCCTGGATGCGTTCCTGTGTGATCTGATCTAGGTGTCCTGCTCCGGCAGGGGGATTGGACTGGATGATCTTTCGAGGTCCCTTCCAATCTCTAACATTCTGTGATTCTGTAACCTAGGCAGGCAAGGAGGAAAGGTTAACCTACTTATTTACTGTTTGCAAAGGATCTATACTAAATTCAAAGGAATGCTGCAGAAAAAGAGGATACAACTCTAATAAAAGTGTTAGAGGCAGGCCATGCAGCTCAAATAATATTGGACTGTTTCTGTTCTTTCTTCAAAGAACAGATGCAACAGAATTATTTAAAAGATGGTTCTAAACTTTAGCTTTGGCAGCATCACTCATGATTCTTGAAAAATCACTGACCCAGTGTACTGAAATAGTAAAAAAAAAAAAAATAAGTCTGATATAAACAGCAAGCACATGAAAATCTTAAAATAACAGGGAGGTCTACTAATCAGACATTGTACATGAACACTGGCAACAACACTGGTGGACTTGTAAGAGAAAATTGTCAACAAAGTTTCTTTACATACAGCAAACAAATCATTCAAATAGAAAGAATCTTCTTATACTGTGCACTGTACAACATTTCCAAAAGCACATACAGTTAAACAGTTGTGATTCAGAAATAATATTTCTGCATGACACTGTGCTGACTCATGGTTTGGCCAGGTATGTGCTGCATTGTGGGGGGCAAACATGTTCCATGTGTTCTGGAGTCTGGTTCTTAGAGGCTTTTTTACTCCTGAAGACAAACCATAAGGCTCCAGCGCTAGCACAACGCACAACACTGAACACTGATGTAACTGCATTTTTTTCTGTACAACTTTTTTTTTTCCATATTGCTTTTTCTGAATGTGGCAACTAGAAACTAGTATGTTCTCTATGCCTTCAAAAGCACTTGTCACTCAAAACTCTATTATACTAATTATTTAGGTGTTACATTAATGAAAGACAAAGGAAGGAAATTAACAAAATTCATGAGTACTTCACTAAAATGTTTAAAACATACAACATTTTGGATGGACTTGTAAGGATCCTTCATAAGTGAGACAATTTATTTTTTCCATGTGGAGCCGCATGGGGAGTCACTGAGGGTACAACTTGACTGTATTCTGCAGGCTGATGATATTTCTCTCTGGCTGAACTCTAAGCAGAAGGGAACAAATCCCCTCCAAACCACAAGCCACATCAGATGAACACAATGCTGAGCCTGAACTCATAATTGCTGCAGGATATACTGGTCCGGACATAACATCCTGATAAAATGGATACACTGCTTCAAGTTCAGAGCTGGCTGGGATCCAGACACATCAGAGTGCAGACAGATGCGCCCGCAAACAATCTTTTCATGTTTGGTCTTTCTTGACAGATTTAAAAGCAAAGGATTAGTCTAGAGGTACTGTGTTGAATGTGGTAAAAACATTTAGAAAAAATCCCAGAAGCAGGAAGCATAAATCAGAACAAACTATCAATAATTAAGACATTATACTTATGCTAACCATTTCCCCAAATGACTGCTACAGGGTTGGCCAGCTATTATACATTTGGATATATGATCAACACCCCTCACAAAGTCCTTTTCACAACATTCCTAACACAACATGTCCCAGTTCTCACATTTTGCTTTTTCTCTGCATTATAAACAGTTTCCTGATGTCACTTCTTTGCTATTAGATCCACAGTTCTCAAACTGTGATCCTTAGAGGACTTCTGCTTGACCTGAAGAATCACTTCTGGCACAGTGATGAAGCACCTCCCACCAAGCCTTAATGCTAACTGCAGGAAGCCTTAAAGTTCCTAGGTATCTTAAATCATCTAAATGCAAATCAACAAGCCTTTCCTTGCAGTCTTCAGATCCGCTTAGTTTCTGTCTAACACTATCTTTAAAATACTGTGATCAGTATTAAAACAATATCAAAACTGACGTAAAATAACTCTAAAAGAGGACAGGACCAAAGAAAGACTATGGTAGTGAGTTCTTGTAATAAATATTGTATTACATCATGTAAACAAATAGTAATTGTGGAATTTAGGAGCATTAAAAAGGTAATTGAGAAATAGTTTACTTTATATCTGCAGCTTACAATATTTTTTCTGCACTTGCTCCTTCTCAACTTAACAAAATGTAATTTGCAGTTATCCATTTGTACTTCCAGTGCACTAAACATCAAAGATGTTCCATGCATCTCTTTCTCAAAGTACTCAACTAATGAAACCTTACCAGTAGAGGGAACTAATTCTATGAAGAGTCACTCCTCACTGACTATTGCTCCTGGCAACAGTAACAGCATCACACTTCCAATAAAAAATGTGGCAAGCACACAGTATTTTAAAACTAACCTACAAAGTATTAAGATTAAATAAAAATTTATACATATTGGTACCATTACACCTGTAAAGTAAATGTTACATTGAAGTAACATTTAGGAACACGTAAGACTTCAGTAGCTGGCTAACCTTGACTGGATGTTTCTTTCAGCAAAGTCTTTTGTACTTGGTTAAATAATTCCTCATGTGGACATTTCATTGCTATATAATAAGCAGCAATCCTTATTTCCACATCTTCGCTGGTTGCTTGATACAGCTGAACTAATACAGCATTCTAACAGAAAAAGATAAAAAGATAACCAAAAAAGAAAAAGACAATTATTATTTATTCCCCTAAAACATCTTATGTATGCACTTGCAGGTACAGGTGGGTTTTTCTTTCTGAAAGACATAGCTATTTGCTTTATACCTGACAAAGTCACTTCAATGCAATGTATACAAATGTAAGTACATATTCTCTATACTACCTTATCCACAAATTTCCAGAACAAACTGTCATTATGACCTGAATCCTATACTGACTAATTTATACAGGACTGTCCACAACACAGCCTCACTTGCCAGCATTACTGTTAATGATGGTTTTATTCCATCACAGGGGAGAGTTGTTCTGTTATATTTCACACCTGTGCCACAGCTAATACACAGACAACAATGGCTACATTTTTGTTAACAGGCTATTAAGATCATTACTTCTGGTCTCAGTCAAAGGGTAGGACTGTAACAAATTTATTCTGTTCAATACATTCCCAGTATCAACAAATGGGAGTTGTTTGGTGAACTGCCAGGAATTAAGACACTGGTGACTGATGCTAATAACATTTCTACTAGCATTTAACACCGTCACTCCACTCACAGGGTGTCAGTTCAGCAGTTCAGTTGCTAGACAATGATGAGGTGTATGATGACATACAGACTTCATACTTTCAACAGGTCTAAGAAGCAACACCAAGCTTCATAACTGCAGAACAAGCATAGAAAATGCTTCTCCAAGTGCAAGTCCATGTGGAACCTCTTGTTCTTCTCGAGCAGGACTGCCAGCTTTGCCCAGGCTAGCACTCCTGGCTTTGTCACTCTTTTTAGTATCAAGTTTTGTGTTTTCTTCTATTAAATCATTAACAAAATGTTCTAACTATGACAGTGTATTGTCAATCACAACAAGCTTCTCACATTAATACTTAGCATTTCAGAGAATGATACAGTGGAACAGACAATAGGAAAAAATATCAAGTACTGTGGGTTTTCAACCATAACCCACACAGACCTAAGCCACTCAACCGAAGTAACTTTTTCAGAAGTCATAAGCATTACCTCTGTCACTGGATGTGTTATCTCAATTATAGCAAAGCATATTATAGATGTGTTCATCAGGGTGGTCCTGCCAACCTCTTGAACAGCAGAGGAGTTCTGCTGGAAGACACATTTACAGTTGTCCCTTATTTGCTTACGTATTTCATAACTATTCCAGAAACCCAAAACTCTGCAACAGCGCCAGAAAGCCATCAGTCAGCTGCTGGTAATAAACCACTTACACTGACAGAACAGGGAATGCGCCTGAAGGCCTGGATAGCAGCTAGACGAATTTCAATCGGATTACTTTTCAGGGAAGCACACAAGCTCAAGACAGGAGCTAGTGAAGCTGCTGCCAGTCCCGCATTTCCAATGGCTTTTAACACCAGCTGCATCTGTAAATACATAAAGTAGAATAAAATGTTCTGCACATGTTGTCAGCTGCACATTAAATTTTATTGCATTAACGTTTTCTGAGCAAAATTCTCTGTTTAAAATGATCACTGATCATTCTGGGGGGGGGGTTACTGCAGCCCCTGTTGTACCAGATATACGTTAGCTTTAGTGGGAGGACAAGACTCATACGAACATGATCGGCTGTTCTAATGCCATGTAGCACTTGTAAGTAAAATCTGGATTAGACCTGCTGGAATGCAAAAGCATTTAAAAAATCCTGCATTGCAATGGAAAAGCACAAGTCATGGGTTTTTGAAGTACTTTGATATTTTGTCCCTTTTGATCACCGACATTTTGACCTTTTAGTGATTCAACAGGGAGTTCTGGACACAATAACCAATTGAAAATAACAATTTGTCAACAGATGCCATAATGTTACCAGTTTTCTTTGCTAAACATGCAGGAAACCCATGAAGCTCCAGAACCCAGAAAGCATGTTACTGCTGGCAATCAATTAATTTTTAGTGACAAGCTATGTATTAAAGTTTAGAGCTCGGAGCCTTCAACGCAATATGGTGATTTTCCTTTTATTGACAGTCCCCCAGAAACAACTGCACTGAAACCAACACAGCTAAAATGTTTAAAAACCTTCCACAACTGTTGGGTCAAGACTCCCATTCACTGTTGGTTTGAGACATCAGGTGGGAGGTCTCTCCTATTCTGCTCTGCACTTCAAACATACCTCTCCCACACACCTGTACACTCACTCACTGCCACGCGCTGCTGAGTTTCAAGAAGCTGCTCTTTATTCATCAAACAGCAGGAAGTTACAGAAGAGTTTTCAAGAAGTTAATGAGACTTACGCAGTCTTTCTCACCATGCCCGTCTTCATCAGTTCTCTGTTCTGATTTACTAACCTCTTGGCTAATTTTAATCAGATTTGTTGGAAGATAAAAAGGATTAAAAAAGTGCAAAGTTTTCAGAAAACACACAATTAGGTAGGTATCAAAGCTTCTCTTGAAAATCCAGCTCCCCATCCATCTTTGGGGACTTAAATGACTGGTTTGATTTTTTTAAATATTTCTTTCTAAGAGCTCAGTAGAGACCAGTGAGGCACCTCTGAGAGACCCATGGACCACTCACCAGTGTGGTGATGCCTCTTTCTGATGGAGAGCACAGACTTTAAAAGATGCAGCATCTATTCCAATTTTTTCTAATGAGAGTAGTGTATCCCTAAACCGTGTAAAACCCCGGTTCTACCAAAATGAACTAGGTAATTTTATACAGCACGTAGTAAGAAACTGAAAACCTACACAGAAACTATGGTTCTATGCCTAACAGGAAGACAAAAAAGTTCAGTAACTCTTGGGTGTTTTTATCAAAATTTTGTTCAAGGCTCCCAATACAGAAATATGGGTTTTTTAAAGTTATTCCTTCAATAAACAGGATAAGAATTAAAATTTAACAGACTGCTCACATTACATGAAGAAAAATACAAATGCTGTGTGTTTAGCTTGCACACTGTAAAATGAAACAGACAAATACATGAGATAAACTTAGCTTTTGGGATCTTACTGCTATCCGATAAACTGTCACCGGTATCTCTATTTTCTAAGCATTATAAGGAAGAATCAATTGTTTAAGTAGATCATAAAACAGAAGATATAAAGATATTTCTTCAGCAGCAAATGTCAATTAAAGACAAAAAGCCCCAGAACTGTGACAGGAATTACTCCTAATGCAAGATCATACACAGCAGCTAAGCAATTTTTCTCTCCCATTAGCTTCCCAATACGAAGATTGACTTACAACCAGTAACACTGTGACTCAGCAGAACTTACTAGCCAGCAATAACACAGCTAATACTAACTAGTACATTAATTTGAGTCAACAAAGGAACAGAAAACTTTCACCAACGGGCCATTTTACAGAAGAGTGATGGGTGTTCTTCCATATCCCAAGTTATGACGATCGTTTCATCAGAAGGCCCAAGACTTTCCCTCATTTAAATACACAACAACACCCACGCTGATAGGTTGTACCTGTTGGATTACAGAATTTTATCTGCCCATCCTAACAAGGAATATTCATTTACAAAGCTTGTGTTCATGGCTTTCTGGAAATCCACTGAATGCTACTTTCGTCAAACAAGTTCTAGATCATAAAATGAATAGAAAAGTAAAGCATTATACCATATGCTTCTGTATGACTGATACCTTGCGGAGATGTTCTGAATCTTGTACAGTACAGTCTCCTCCCAAAAACTTCCCAAGAGTTCTCATCACACTCTGCACAGCAGGTACACTGTTACAGGAGTCGTAAATTGAACAAAACCTATGTAAGAGTGCAGTTACTCCTAAGAAGAAGCTCTGGCTTGCCGCCGGTGACTTCAGCAAAGGCTGTAAATAAGCACAAAAAGAACAGGGTGTTTCAGAAAAGTCATTCGCATGATTACTGTAACACATCATAGAAAATAAATGTATCAAAATATTTACATACTAAAACTCAATCTCAACATTGCATATTTTCAAACAGCCCTTAAAGGAGTTTTGGACAGATAGAGCTTTGCATAAATCTGTGAAAAAGACAATTACTGTAAAATACAAAAATTATGAGCCAGATAGATTGATGATAAATTTAAAAAGAAAAAACAACAACCACTCACAGCAAGAGATTCGATCATGCCTGAGGTGGGTTTAGGAATGAATGAAAATGACCAGAAGAAATATTCCACTTTGTCTTCCTCGACTTCTCCGGAAGCTATAATTTCTTTCATTAGGACAACACATGCCTCTGTAGCACAAGATGGGAGAGCATCTATTAGCGGCTCCCTGTAACACAAGAAAAAAGTACAGCAAAGCTAAAATGACCAGGATACATAAGAATCAAATAACAAACACATTGAGGTTGGGCTTCTTTCAAAGTAAATAAAAATCCACTGGCTTAGCAAGTGCCAGATTCCACAGAAATCAACATTATCCTTTGGTTTAGTGACCTCATGGAAATATGCCTCAGACAAGATGTGATGAAGTGTATTGGTGTTTAAAGAACTGTATGTAACCAAGCTTTTAAGAAAATATTCAGTAGCTTTCTCTGAAAATTAAGCCAAAACATATCCCATGTTTGACTTCTAAAGACTGAGGTACCTTAAAGCACCTTTTTTTTTATTAAGGAGTTTTTTTTCTTTCATTTCACCAATAACAAATGAAAATATTAAAACTGAATTGACTAGCTTTTACTTCCTGTTCTTTTTAGACCTTATCTAAGTGGAAAGGCTACACCAGCATATCAGACAATACACATTTCAGCCCTTAAAGTGTCCCTCTGTAAATATTCTGTACCTGCTTCCTGTACCGGTGGGTGGACACATCTGCTTTAACTAGGAAGCAGTTAAACTAAACCAAGTAAAAGGTCTTGCATCAGAGTAAGAGAGTAGTCTGCGTAGGTTTCTTTTTAGCTCCTAAAGTTAATAACCTTGTCCTGAGTAAAATTAGTCTAATATTAATATAGAAAGAGGCTGAGTAGTTTAGATTACTTTATAATCTTTAAGAATATTAGCATGAGTATTTGTCAAAAGGTGAGAATAACCTAAGACAAAACTTTAAATATTTACAAAACATATATTTCCTAGATATATTTTTAAACGCAATTACTAAAGGGGTCTTACCAGTTATCTCTGCATTTAAATGAAGAGCTTTGCCATAGTGCTTTTAAGTCCTCAAGAGAGAGATGCCGAAGCTCAAACACAAGAGTCATGAAAAGGTCTGCAGTCTGTAAGAGAGCACAACAACAAATGCAATGTTACAGCTGTGCAGAAGCCAGCTTTATGATATACACAAACACCCTCTGACACCCTTATTTGCTGTCAAGTATATGCCCATGTAGTAACAAGGGAGGTTGCTTTGAAAATGTGTTCAATGAACATCTTTGGTTTTGTCTACTAGTTTACATTCTCAATGAAACTGTGAGGCCTTATCTCCAGTAAATTTAGTTTATCTCTCTGGAATTACACAGCTGTCTGTTGTGTATGGAACTTCTGGTTTTCAGCTGTCTGATTTCTTTGTTCAACCACACATGTTAAACAACAAGTGATTTCCTTGAATTGAAGACCAAGCATGAAATCAGATGGAAGTGACACACTCTTCTCCCTGAAGTCTTCAGGTTGAACAGCTATGGTTATTCTCTCCCTGCTATGGCTTAACTTCTCTTCCTTCTGATCCTCATCAGTTCCTTCTTATTTGGTTTCTTACCTTGCCAGTTAATCTTATTTCACCCTAATTTCAAGAAGGATGTAACTGTGTCTGGTTATGGACCAGGTTTAAGTGACCTAACAGGCCGTTCCCAATATGTCTTCTAAGGCTTTCCAATTCAAAGCCAACAAAGACTTCTGCTCCCGGTAAAGTTATTATTATCGTCATACAGAAGAACGGTTGAATTTCAAAAAGCAAAATCACCCATGTAACTACAGTATCTTAATTCATCTTGATACTCAGAACATCTTCATTACTTGGGAAATATTCTGTTATACTCCCTACACCCACAAGTTAGAAACATGCAAACCCTAACACCCAACTAGGTAGTAACTAGTAATTAGAATACCTTATGAGAAAAACAAATGGTGAGACCACGCCCTAAAGGTGAACTCTTCTGGGTCAGACTGGGGTAGAGTTGGCAGAGTGAACCTGACATACTCTTGCCCACATTGCTTAATGCATGCACAGCCACATTCACCAGACCTACCAATCCAGCATCAAAATCCAGACAGCCAAATATACATGCAGTCCCTAGCACAAGCTGTGCGACAGGCTTCCTTCAGGCCTCTCTCAAGTGAAGGGTCCCCTCTCCCCATGGCTTCCACCGTTCTTTGTCAGTATGCAGACTGTTCACTTAATGGCCCATTAGCTAATCTACATCCACATTGAAATTCAATCTTGTCTCACAATAGCATTAAAAAATTTAAACAACAACTTTGCTTTCTTGGAAATGACACCAGTCATTTGGTGTCTCCACCCCCACTGTCTCATCCCTTCACTGTTTTCCCTGGAGTTGGGGATTTTCCCTTCCATTCATTCTTCGGTTTGTATCCTGAAAGAAATGTGTAATCTCGCCTCATTCAGAGTCAAACAATAAGGGGACAAACAAGCTATACATGCATAACAGCGGAGCTGTCTCCCAAGCAACACTGTGGGCATTCCCATAACTTCTTTCCTGGCCCAAAGGACATTTTATCGGTTAGAAGGAGGGATAATAAAGATCCCCTTTGAAATGTCTTGTCACACAGACAGAACACCCTGAAACAGTGAAAACGGCTGACAACCAATCAAACACTGCTGGGACAGGCATATGATGAATAATTCACCTCTTTTTTAGGCAGTGGCACAGATAGCAGCCACTTGTGCTAATCTTAGTAATTTACAAAACAGATTTCCCACACATGAAGCCAGTGGGCCTCTTTGGAGACAGAAATTACATCCCACTGTTACTGGGAAAAATCGTCTTCCATTCTTTCAAAGACACTGAATTATGGGTGTTCAAAAGAAGGCAGGATTTAGAGAAAGT
Organism: Pterocles gutturalis; assembly: GCF_000699245.1. NCBI lineage: Eukaryota > Metazoa > Chordata > Aves > Pterocliformes > Pteroclidae > Pterocles > Pterocles gutturalis. The sequence continues at coordinate 33,506 of NW_010114530.1, forward strand.
TTCTCAGGTCCACTGCAGTAATTTCTTTTTTCAACATTTTCCAAGCAGTATGTAGCCCTCTAGTCTGTTCCTAAATGCCACTCCATACTGCTGTTACAATGACAGCTACATAGAACTAAGCACTATCGTACCCAAAGAGGTTGCTTTTATTCTACATTAGTCACTATGTTTATGGGTCTGTTAGGTCTCCATAGCATTCAGCTAAAAACGATGGCAGACTTGCTTATAACTCAGAGAGATAAACCTATCCTATATACCACCACTCAGAAAGGCCACCTGCTGCTTCCTCCTCAGCCCTGCACTGAGGTCTTTGTCAGGCTGTAATACCGGGTCAGACTATGATCACCATTTAATAGGTTGGGAGTAACTGCTAGGGTTGTAATTTATCATAGCTGACTGAAGTTGCTCGCTTCAGTTGTTGTGACTAATCCCTCTCCACCCTGTGTCTTTGCCTCAAGTCTCATGCCACATTACACAAATACCTACTTGTCCTCATTAATCACGGCTAAAGCTAAGAGAAAGGTGAATATACACAGTATACTAACTTCTAAAGAGGCACCACTGGCCTGCAGAGCTGTAACCCAGCAGCACACTCTTCTCCAGTCCCCATTGAGCTTGTAGTCTACCTCCCAGTATTTGTATCCCACCCCAGGGAAGAGAGGCAGAGCCTTTCCTCTTTGACATAGGACTTAACCTAGAGAAAGGAAAGTGAAGTGCCTTCTCCTAGGCTAGGTCTGAAGCTTTTTGTTAACATCACTCCTACCTACAGGCATTTACAGGAGAAATCACAGCCCCATTGCACAAGAAGTAGCCTTGCTCCAAAATACAAGCAATCTAACAAGACAAGAACATCAGGAATGCGCCGACTAAACTCATCAGTGGCAAAATCATGAAGGCACCAAGGCCCAGTTCAGTGCTTTCCCCATTAGACCATACTTGTTTTCTAGTAATATTCTGACTATGAATGACAAGAAGTGTGTTCTTCTATTTTCAAATTTACATTTTTCTCACATCATTCTATATAGGAACTTCATTGCTAGCAAGAACCACTCCATCTGAAGTATAATGGGATATGAAGTGCCCTCTCTTTCAGGTCATTGCCCTCAGTTCATCTCAGGTCAGCACTGATCAAGCATCATCATCTGTTGATCCTTCTGCATTGTATATAACAGGTGTTCTTGATAATCTCTGAATTTCACAGATGATAGGGATCTTCATTTAAAAGATAGTGACAAATACTCACTGATCCAGCTGCTGCCAGTATCAACAAAAATTACAAGACCTGAGCAAGCTCAGAAGACAGGCAGACCCTCATCTAAAATAACAGATGGTCATAATAGAAATGGTCATAATAGAAAAAAATTAAGCCACTGCATGTTCCATGTGACCAGAATATTTCACCTATTTTAGCAGCATTCACCAATGAAAATGGTTTAGATGAGATCAGATTCCCTCTGGACCCAAGCAGCATCCCCAGAAAAAATGATGGTTATTACTAGAATTCATCAGAAGCACATGGAACTAACTAGCCAAGATTCACAGGCAAAAGTTTCATGCGCAAACTGTTTTGAAGGACCACAGAACTCCAATAAACAGGGACACAGCAGCACTACCAGAGGCAGTATCCCACACTGAAGCTGTAGAAATGGGCTTAGTTGCAAAACTAAGCATCAAAACCACCAGTGATAACCCAAACTGGACATGTTTTTTGTTTGTTTCTTCACAGCAAAACAGAAATTTGGAACGTTTTATTTCAGGTTAATTTAGAATACAGTTCAAAATTGCTTTTGCCCAATATTCAGGGGATATGACATTTTGACTCTTTTTTTTCAGTTTGACTTATTGTTTACATAGGAAAATGACACTTCAAAGCATTTTATCTTTCTATAATTCCACACTAAAAAATTCACAAAATAATTGAAGGTTTCAGTATTTCAAAATTGCTGCTCTCCTAGTCACTTCTTATTTGTGTAGGAAAACTCTCAGACTGCAAAGGGCCTTACAAGGAAACAGAGGTTATGTGTAAAAGCTTACCTCAAAACTCGCACTGTGTGCTAAGCAAAGCTTCCTCACTAGTTCAGTCACTTCCCCTCCAGTGACTTCCCTCTCAGTTTGTTCCCTTTCATAGAGCATGCTGGCCACATACAGATCCTCAGAGGCCACTGGAAAGACATAGGGAAAAATCAGATATCTGGTGGTTGCTGACCATTTCCTATGGTTAACTCTAAATGCTAGGGGAAAGTTTGTCTCTCTGCCTTTATTTCTACATGTAAGAATCTCTCTAGCCTCAGTAAAGCCAAGGGACAAATACGAATGCCTGCAGTCAGGTTGAAGTTAAGAACACAACAGAATAAAGGCCTAAAGTGTGACTTGAAAGAGTCAGAGAAACAAGACAAAGAAGATACACATGAAAAAAGTCCCACTTCCCATCAATATGCCTCTTACAATGGCCCTGCTACTTTGCATTCATCGCCCTTTCCAATTTTATCTAATAATTTGTGTGGTCCCATATTTTGACCTCCCTCAAACTCAACAAAAGATCTAGGTGCCAAGAAAAATAAATGGCTTGGCTCTTAACCTCTTCCTGAGGAAGAATCTTGTCATCTTATGTCAGAATAACCATAAACAAAAAGTGTCCTGGAAATTCTGATTTTTGGATTTGGAAATCTGGATTTCCTTCAAAAAACCCCAACTATTTAGAAGCAGAAAAAGAAATAATACTAAATGTTTCTCAACATTTAAAGCTGAACTTTAAAATCTCTCCTCAGGAAAGCCTCCCATTGACTTCAGTAAAACTACTCTCCTGAGGAGAAGCACTCAAAGCAAAGGAGCAAAAATTGAAACAGTTCTCAGATATGGCATTTGCTTAGTTCCATTAGGACTTGCAGTTACCTAGGCTTGATTTGTTCACAAACTAAGAATTGCCCACAGACACAGGAAGGCTGATGCTCTGCATACAAGGGGGCTAGGTATGTAAAGTAGGTAAAAAAAAAAAAGGGGGTTGGCCACTTAAGGAAATCTGTCACTTTTGGAGACCCATCCAGCTTCCAATTATAGCAGAAACATCATGTTACCTTTTTTGTACAGTGTCTCTGTTTCCACTTGAAAGAGTTTCAGCGAAGACTGTGTCTGTGTCTCTGCCCCGCTGCCCTTCTGAGAAAATGGTGTAACAAGGTTGGACTCAGTACATTTGGCTTCTGCCAGGACTCCATCCTTAATGCTCTGAACACATTCCAGCTTGGAGGACAGGATCTGCTGCTCTGACTGAGAAGAACAGATACTTCAGGTAAAGTCTTGATGACCTGTGTCAGCCTACCCAACCCTTTCTCTCCCAATTTCATGGAGGATTCCAGTTCTGTGATACCGTGTGAAGTCTCTTCTCTAGACCTTTGACAGCCCCCAGCTTGTTGAGGTTAATACGCTCTTTATTTTCAGTCTAATTTTCCCGCCCCCCCCCCAAGTCTAGTCTGTTTTGCCTGTGACAGTAATTGCTGAGTGATCCCTCCCTGTCCTTGCTTAAACTCAAGAGATTTTACATTTGTTTTCTTCTGACTACCTTTACCTTGTTTTCTTCCTCCCCATCCCACCGGGGGGAAGGGTGAGCGAACCACCACATAGTGCTTAGTTGCCAGCAGCCCATGACAAACTCTACTAACTTTCAGTGTCAAATGGTCTCAATTCATTTCCATTCACAAAGCATCAGTGTTAAGCAAACCTTTTTGGTCAGCAGAGCTGAGAAAAGCAAAAGGCTGGAAAATTATGACTAGCTAGTACAATACAAGAAACAAGTAATATTCACCTAGTAAAACCAGCACAAGATGCAAACATTGACTGTATCTGCTGTGAACAGTGGAAAGCTGTAAGTTTGGCTTTTTAGAAAAGCTTCTATCTTTCCAAAGTTTTCTACAAGTAACAACTTTCTTCGTGTAATGTATTTTTCTTACCCACATCTCACAATTTCTCTATTTCACGCTCTACTTCCAGTTTACCACTATAAATATAACATTTTAATGACAGCGTTTAATCCAGGTGCCTAACAACTCATGTTTATAAACTACAATGCAAATTTACATTAAAAGCAAATTCTGTGAATAACAGGCATTACAGGGACAATAATATTCACCATTTCTTTGCTAAGGATTCAAGTTTGGGCAGACAAAAACAAAATTGAGCATAAATGACTATTCAAAAATGTTTTCATTTACATTATGACTCTTCAAAGAAATTAAAAGGCCCTGTGGAAGAATCAGTGTCATTCCCCAACACTTACCAATGTATGAGGAAGAGCAACAGACTGCACCGAGGTAAAACCAGAATACCGATGAGAGCAGAGGTTTAAGTCCCTTGTCTTAACAAGAATAGGACCTTTGCGCTGATACCTGGTTGGGCATACTCCCAGAACATCCACCTAGTAACAAACATACAGTGTTGAATCACACATGCACACATACAATACAAGCAGGTATTACAGGCTATTAAAATTGCAAAGAGCTTTGAGAAGCCTGATCTTAAAGCCTCCTGAAATTAATGAAAAGAGTCATGATGAATAATCATGATTAACGAATATTGTATTTTCCCAGAGAACAGGTAAAGCACAAGCCCTAGTGTTGCAACCCCTAAGAGAACTCTGCAATACACAGTTTTTCCTCAGGTAATAAAGTAGTGGATTCCAACCCTCAATAAGAATGCAAATTATAGATAATTTAATAACATTCTCTACAAAAAGTAATCAGCTGCTCACCAGTCACCAAGTGGCAAAAACCTTTAGTTATTTACAAAGGGAATAGACTTAACGTGTACAAGGGCTAACAGCCACCCTAGAGAATGACTCTACCAACAGTCTCACCTCTTCAGTGACTGCAGTAGCAGTGGATGCTTGTGACGTCTGCAGGACACTAAGAATGCCTCGCTTTATGTTCAGTGCCCAGGTCTGTTCACTCCTCACAGGACAGAGCTTCAGAACTTTCCCATCATGGAAAGTAAAATGAAGAGGATGCTGTTCTAGTATTTCCCTGCAATAAAATAGTGTATAGTTTCTTGCTTGAAACAGTGGCTGCAAGTCAGTTTATGACCTTAGACTCAGATTTTCTGAACTGAGCTGTTCCTCCACAACAGATGTGTCTTATTCTGTATCTCCATTCTTTATAGCAAGCCTCTATTCTTCATTAATTCACCCTGACCCTAAAAACCCTTAAAAAAAAACACAAAACAACAACAACCCTGCTACCAATATAATCACAGCATATTTAACATAACTGTAACACTTAATAAAGCCAACTCCTGGTAAATTCTTTAAAATAATTATACTTAATGGCACTTATTCTTGTTTAATGTAAGAGAGAAATTCCATTTTATGATTCAGGGTGCCTTTAGCACTGGTCTCAGCTGCAAAGTAACTGCATGTATTCTTTATCATTCCTCTTCAGCTGTGATAAACACAAGAACAACTGCTTTCCAATCAACCTCTATCTTCCTGCTATGCTAGGTGTACACACTTAGGCTCTATCCCAAAGTTACCCCCCAGTCTCTGTCATCAGTTCACTCCCTGATTGCTTTTGCTATCCCACATTGAGAATATAGTGTTTTCTACATCTGCAAGAAATCACTTTTTAACATTGATTTTAACTCCTAATATAATGTACTTTAATCATATATTTCCCCTCTAAATGGGGAAAAATAAGCCATACAAAGGAAGAATTCTACAGTAGCCCAACGGTCAGATCCCATCCAGGGAGATACACAGTTCACCTGCACATGAACTGAGGAACTAACTGTTCATCTAATCAATTGGGTCACAGAGACAATGTATGAGAAAAACTTCTAAAGCACCAACACCTGGAAGAAGTCCTTCCAGGAGAAGAGACTGTGTATAAGGGCTTCTGAACTCCTAGGCAACTGTGGTTGCTTTTGCTGCTATCTGTGGAAATTACATGCATGTTCAGGGGACAAGCTAGACCACTGTACAGTCACAATAGGCTGAGACAAATGCTAATTAGGTTCACTCGTCTGAATTATTTTCAATAACCAAGCTTCACTGAATGCTTTCTTTGCTACCTTTATCTTTCGGCTTCTCTGCAAAGAACAAGACATAACTGCTCTTACCTCTATGAAAATCCTACAAATAAATTGACAGAAGATGTGCCTGTACTCTGATTTGAACTCAGATATCAATACCCATACTGTGAAACACAAAGCTGTTCCTGATGAATATAAAAAGCAATGCATTTACTCCAAACTTGCTCTTTTCGACCCTTTGAATTGAGTCAATTATTTCAATTCTCAGTGTTGTCTAAAGGCTGAGAATCCAAGTGGCAGGAAAAGAGGAAGACTACAAGGCTGAGCCTAATCAGATAACAGAACTGGGTTTTTTTGATGACAAGAAGCATCAGCTCTCTGGGAAAATACCAGACCTCTACATTTTGAAGAGACTTTTTTGTATAGGCATCTTCACTAGAGTCTATACATTTGCAAGTCAGAGGGAAACACATGGACACATGTTATGAATGAGCTACTAAAAACAAAAACATAAAGGGAAGAAAATTACATTAGGCAAATAAATGCAATTAAAATATCCTGGAAGAAAAAAAAGCCAACATTTTGCATTGTGCATTGTGAGAATCCTCCAAACCAAGAACTTCTGAAGTGTTCTTCAGAACCCAAGAGGCTGTAAAAGTAACAACTGCGACTCAGAGAAAGAGTGATCCATACATGCCGCTAGCCAGCTGGAGGCCTGGTAATTTGTACCCAGAATAATTTTAATTGTCTACTCTCCAAATGTTTTACACACAAAGGGATGAAAACTAGGTAAAACAAAACAAAACAAAAACACTTTTTGGATGAAATGCCTCTCATTTTGCTGATGGTGCTCTTATCTTGATTCTTGCTTTTTAAATAAAAAAAGAAAAACCCAACTAAAACTAAACAACAAATGAAACAGAGTGAACAATGTCAAGTCAAGCTTCTGCTAGGCCATTTGGTTTAAAAAAAAACCAAGAACCAGACCAGATTAGAATTTTTTCTACCTTAGACTGTCCATTTCCTTCAGAGGCTCCTCTCTGGATGCAAGAGTTTTCTTAAGCTGTACATCTTGCACCTAGGAGCAAAGATTACAGAGCAAAAAATATCATTGTCAATAGGAACTTGTGGACTTTTTCACATAAGGATATCTATACATAATGTCACAGACTATGAAAAAAAGCTCAGCATTGCAAGCAACAATACCACAATAGCATCTTCAGGTTGCATATCTGAGATAGTTTCCAGAAATCTCTTCTACAAATAAGTTTCATTCACTATTAAATACATCTTATGCAGTACTATTATGCCCCTTTCATTTTCAAGCCAGAAGCAATCACCTACTCTGGGGTAAAGTAGGAGCCTGAATAAACCTAATTCCTTTCTACTCCAGCTGAGAAGCAAAAAGACTACCCATCTCATTTGACTCTTGAGACTATACCTCTATGCCTTGTAAAATTCTCAGTATTCAGTAGCCATTTCATAGATTACTTTTACTGAATTCAGAAGAGAAAATGCATACTTAAATTCATTATGGAATTTTCTAAAGCACTTGCAATTTGTCTGGTTGTGGTAAGGAAGAACTCTTCCCAAATGGTAGATCAAAAATGGTGGCACTCAGACACATTTTAAGTACAGCATAGACTGCAACTGATAATAATGCTTTTAATATCTTCTACTTTTAATTTTATTTATAAAGATAAGCATTCAACTACATATTGTTTTGCACATCTTAGGAGGCCTTAAATTAAGATAAAGAGCTAGAAGTTGGGGAATCCAGCTACTGATATTGCAAGGCAGAAGAGAGTGATTCAGTCTGAAGACAGTACCTAAATTCTCATTTTTCATGTAAAATCACAGGACCACTGAACAGTTAATTTTAGCCATATTGCCCCATCAAGATGGGCATAACTATCTTATTCTTCGCTGGCCTCATGTATATGTGTATAAAGTACACACAGGTCAACCCCTCACAGAACCCATGAATTATCCCCTCTGTCAACCTGAAGGAAAACTAAGGCAGAGGAGAGAAATTTATTTGCCATGCTCTGGGCCTCTCCTACAGCTCACCCTAAGAAGAGGTCTGTAATTTGAAACTGGTCTGTTGCTCTTGTCCCTGAGAGAGAGAGCTCCTGTGGAGATCAATGGAGTGTTACAACATTGCATTTTACACTGTGCTAGGAATGGCACCCATCTAGCTTATTTTACAAGTTTCTCAAGCTCTCTTTAAAATGCTTGCTATTTTTAAACTACTGATAAAGATATGAAAGTGTTTAAAAATAAATCAAGTTCCTTTCAAAGGGACTAGGCTCATCTCCAGGTGACAAAACAGTGAAACTGCCATGCCACTTCGGAAAGAAAAGTGATTTGTTTAATCTGCCCTGTAAAACTGGCAAATACTTAATTTGAATCCATGGTGCATCAAAGCAACTCTGTAACTCCAATTACGAGATCCAGAATTGAATTGGCTTTTAATTACAAGAAAAACAAATATTTTAAATGTAGCAGTAACCCCAAAGAAAGATACAGTTCCACTTCAGGTCATCCCCATCACTCAGACGATTATGACAATACTCACTTTCAAAACCATCTGGCAATTCCCCAGTACTTCAATGATCACTGTGCTCTCCAGAGAGATGCCACTGCTTTTGTAAATACTTCCCTGCAGGAATGTGTTGGTGACTGCTGAATACCTGTAGCTGTATCTAGCTCTTTTGGGGAAGTATGATGCACTGTGTCCTAGGAAACAAACAAGAAAACATTTTTTAGTCTATTAGGCTTCCCCCTAACCCTATATTTTTTTCTACTTTTTAATTGTTTGGCCACTAAAATCAGCTAAACAAGGGGCTGGATATTCAGAATGTTCCCTTCCCACTTGGACTTACAATTGAAAGAACTGGGCTTCTGAAAGCATCCTGCATGCTAGCAATAGCTCCTGTATGGAAGGTGAAAAGAATTTCTCTCTCTCCTATGCACATAACCTCACAATTTCCATCGAGGCAGGAATCTAATTTCCAGAAGCAGAAAAGGAATGACAGGCATCTATGGCATGGTGCTCTTTTGACACCTTTCAGAGAGCAGCAAACCACGACCTTCGACCTTCGCAATAGCAAGATGAAAAAGATCTGCTGATGCATTCAGTGCTTTTCATGCCCGTGCTATGAGCTACACATATGCAGACAAGCTAAATGACCTGTCTTTTAAGTAATGAACTTTGGTTCCAAAAGCCTGCTGGAAAAGATCCAGGCTGAGGAAAAGAAAGCCTGGGAAGCCAAGAACTATTTTTATTTTTATTTGTATGAAGACATTGTCATGACCTGGCAAGTGTCCATGGGTAGCACCGTCTTCTAGTGAATATAATGTCAGACACCATCACATGTGCCACATGATCTCTGTATTCCTCTAATCAGAGAGGAGATTCTCCTCTAGACCAGGTGATAAGAATTAACCTTGAAAGGATGAGAAGATCAGAGTCATAATACCTTCAATGCCACATATTTTGGTGGCTCTGGTATGTGAGATTGTAACAAATATGGTGTCCATAAAAGATAAAACATCATGGTGTGACCTTAACTGGGACCACTGAAGTGAAGAAGAGGGAAAATTCACAGAAAATACTCTCCCTTCCCTCAGATGAAGAAGACAACACTTAGGAAAAATTAGCACTGCGGCTCCCATAACACAGAGCTTCCTTTCCTCTGCCTTACAGTGGCACTGCAACACTCAAGCACTTTCAATGACAAAGCCACACAGAGATGAAGGAATGTTGAACAAACGAAGGGTCTCTGAGCCACACTGTCTGAGTAGGGAGCTAAGAGGCCAGGGCAAGACCTCTGTGGGAGCAGAACATCCATGTGCTCCCTTTGCTGTTCACTGAAAAGCACTTCTGCACATTCAGGTACCTGCTGGCAAGGTAAATGAGAAGCATAAGTTACAAACTACACCTCAAGTTATCCAATCAAACCTTTCCAGGTCAGTTCAATATCATGTCCTCTCGTCCATTTCTCCTTTACAGAACAGAAGTTTTGTGCCTGCTCACTGAAGGAGAAGTCTTCCATCATGGCTGTTTCAGTATGAATGGAGCTAACACTGAGTACTGGAAAACAAGACACTCATACACGCCTGGCTTTTGTCCCACACTGGTTGAGTAGTCTGCTCCATTCTAATGTCTATGCGTTTTCTGACTTCACTGAATGTCCATTTTAGGCAGGTCTGGGCCTGGTAAAGTCTAGTGGAACTGCTCCACTACTTCCATGAATGCCAATCACTCAGATATAATTCTTTTAAGAACAAAACATCCCTGCTGAAGAGATGGAAGTTTTCAAATCTCTCCTTCCTTATCACATACAAGGCCTGAATACAGTCTTGTTTTACTCACCTCTACACTCTGCAAAACAGGAAACTCCATAACTTAAACTCTCCAAGGATCCTGCAATGACAGGTAAGATAACAGAGAAGCACTGAAAATTTGTGTGCATCTCAGACAGACATGCCGCTTTTCAATTACAATGAAATAACTGAAACCAAAGCATGGCCCTCAAAAAAAAAAAAAAAAAATCCATGAGAGTTCTGCCACCAAGCATAGAGGGACAAGATTTTGTTCTTTTCCCATTCCACACATCTATATCACACAAGCACATGCATAAAGGAACGACACGCCTTAGTTTATCTGTTGAGGTAGGTATCAAAATGCAACAATACTGTGGATTACCAAGAAAATTTTAAAAAGTGGTTCTTAATCCAAGAAAGAAATACACATTTTCTATATCACACTTCCTCATACCCATAGGCTTTTAACTTCATTGCGGTTAGGAAAATTTTCTCCTTAGCTAAGATTTTTATTGCACATGGCCATTCAAGAAATCATCAGTATAATTTAAAGCAGAACAAGAGGAAGCTTTACTGCCCAAGGAAAACTTTTCCAGCACCAGCACAGTAAGGAACACTTAAACATCACAACTCAAGGGTGGCAGCTGGTTAAGATATCCTTTAACACTGCAGAGCCTGTTTCCCAGCATGACTTTCATTCAGACACTGACTGGGAGGGCAGTGAATTCAAGGGGATGCAGAACACACGCCACAGAGATGGAGTTGCTTCAGATTCACATTGCTGTGAACAGAGGGAACAGTCAGGGCTTCTACATACAGAGCCTCCATTCCTTTTCTTCACTCTGTGCGCATACATCTGCACAGTAAGCCTCTCACTCCAATGCTCTCATGCTGAACAACCTCAAATAAGCCTGGCAGAATTACCTTCATCAGTTATTGCAAGCACTGCTAGACAACATAAAAGTCCTTGACGAACTGGAAGAAAAATTCTGTTTTCACAAAGAAGTTAAGCAACAGTGACATTTTCCGGGTATCTTTTTCCTGTGCATCACTGCGGTTGCCTCTGCAAGCACGATAACTGGGCACTCAAAGGGCTACACTGATACAAATCATGCTTCAGCACACAAAGCAAAATCATTGCAGATGCTTTCATCCCTGGCAAACACGCAGGTACAACGTTGAAGACGGGCCTACTGGTCCCAATCTCTTGGGAACTTCTGTGATGAACTGAATTAGAGGGATTTTGAGAGAGGAGCCCCATGACAGACACACGCGAGATGCATGTTCCAGGACCTGACTGCACTGCCAGCACTCCCCAGCACTCAACTCAGAAACTTACCCCAAGTCCTATATATGGACAGGAATGTATACATGGAAAAATCATTCCGATCCCAGCTGCTCATAGGCACCGCAGTGAGATACGAGGAACAGCCAAAAACTAAATATGTGATCCTGCTGCACCTCAGTACATGGCACTTGTATGCACCACAGTGAAAGAAAGTGCTACTTTATTAATAAATCATGGAGGACATTATTTAATTTGTATTAAAAGTATTCAGCCCTAGCTTGTCATTATTGATAAATATTTTTTAAAAACAATCCTCACAAGATGTTCAATAGTAAGTATAATCACCCCCAGCCTCTTTGCTATGCTATATGCTAATGAACCTCCCTGTGCTGCTCAGCTTTGTCTCCCACTGGAGACAGAAGTTAAAAGAGGCTCTTTATTCTGGTTCTGTGCTTTTGGATGTTTTACATATGCTGTATGCCTGAAATAAATGCTCTTGTCAAACTTCAACATTTAAAAATCCACAGTTATATTATTTATCGGAACCGTATTTTCCCTTTCCTTAATCCCTTTTTTTAAAATGTCAAAATTCTTGGCAGAAAGCAAGAAGGGAATTGACTGGTTTTAGAACAAAAATAAGAAAGTGCTTGTTCCTTCGGCACCCACCCAAGCTCATATAAATTTTTATTTCTAAGTTATATCTTAAGTTTCTGGAGAGTAGAACTACATTTTTCTTGAAAAGGTCTTACCCCCAAATTTATATTTTCCTCACAACAAATATTTTGCAGAATTAATTCTCTATGTGGAACTTCAGATTTCACCTTTAAAAAGTATGAATAACATGTTATTTTCAAGCAAACTTGTTCCTAGTGCTATAGATATCTGCAAAACTAGTAAACTTTTCTAGCATAGAGAGACCAGGCCATGTAATATGTCAGAATTATCACTCAGCTATTAATGTTTATAAATACACCTATCTACACATAACACACGTGCAATAACTTTTAACATTCCAAACACACTGCATTTGGAGGTATCTAGTGGATCAGGTAAGAAAAGGTCTATCTTCCTCACCCCTTTTTTTTTAAACAGTGGAAGAAGGTACTGTTAAGTTAATAGCTTTTAATGACAAAATCAGTACAACTTGTTCAAGAACCTTAAAATAAATATGGACCAGATTTAAGAGCTTTCTCAGCTCCCCCACGGATACTTGAATGCTGTGCTCTGGATTTTTAAACGTGCTTACCACAGTCAGAGAGCGTGGTAGGCTGAGCACCGTGGACAATCAGGCACTTTGTTAAGGTGCCTCAACTTAGAGTTTCTGCTCTTTGCTTTGTTTTAGATTTTCTTCCATAATCTATTTTGGTTCTAGAAACAGCATGCACTTTTCTCTTTTCAGCTGACAAGAGTAACAAAGGACCACATCATTGACACTTCATGATCTATTCACACTTTTCAGAATCCTTCATCTGCCAAATAGCAAAGTGAGCACAACTCCAGAACATGGTACCAACATGTTATTTTCAGGGGAGAGAATGAATTGACTGGCACAGTCTCACTGCTCCCGTTCTTTCCCCAGCAATGCTCTATTTAACTGCACTCCTCTGCAGGCAGTGTGCCCTCCTGCCCGCCCAGCACCACCCAGACAGCTCTGCAAAGCAAAGTGCTACACTACCCTCAAAATCAAGACAAAGCTGCTACAAGAATTACTGCAAACCTCCAAATTGTAACATAATTTGCAGCATCTCAGAAGTTTTGCTAGCGAGATCATTCCTTAGCAAAGTTATTTCGCATTGAGAGAGATCAATCTTAGCAGAGGAAAAGGTTTCTTCTACTTACTCCCTGAAGCTCCAGCCACAACAGCACAGAGTAAAATGATGGCATGCAGCCCCATGGCCATCAACATCACCTCCTCAGCCCAGAAGTTAACAAAACCACATCAGTTCTCCTCTCAAAGGCACCTCTGAGCAAGGCAGTGAAAGAAAATTTCCTTCACAAAGCAGGAGCTCACTATTTCAACTCCCCTCTCGCAGCCAAAGGAGGGGCTCTGGCAGGGCAGCCGCAGAGGGGAAGGCGCCTGTGTAGCAGGGGGAGAAACAGGCACACAAGTATCTCATCCAACATCTAACAGCATTTCAGCTGCTTTTTGTTGCGGAAAAGAGAGAAGTTAACTTATTAGAAATTCCAAGGAAAATAAATTAATCATACGGCATCACAGCGTAGCAAATGCTCAGAACAAGCCCACGTAGGAAGTTTAAAATAAATAAATAAATCACCCCAGCAATCGTTCCCTGATGATTAATTAATCAAAAAGCGCACAGGACGAAAGCAAAAGCTTTGGGGCTGAAAGAAAAGCGTTTCCATTGGGAGCAAGCCAGCTCATGGGAGGCAGCTCACCCCTTCAACCACAGCCCCAGAGCTAAGATGGGTGACACTGTGCACCAATAACACACAGACCCACTGAACTACAGTCCTGCTGGTAGCAATTGGGATTTTACCACACGTCAGACACAGGTGTCCCAGGGTTCACTGAACTTGTGACAAAGACCTTCCACTCCTGCTTGAGGGCGATTCACCACTGATCTCCTGTTCCACTGACTCCTTGTTCTGGAGCTGGGGTTCCTGCCGTATGCCTTCCCGCAGCCTACAGACGCGTCTCCTGTCCACACGTAACAGGATGAACCATTGCTTACACCAGAGAGGCACTGCCAAACCCCATCACGCCTGCAGGCCGAGACCTTCTGAAGGAAGCTGCTGTGGACAGGTAGATTTCTTTTCTCCTGCTGCCATGTCTCAACCTGCTGTAAGCCTCTCTGGTTTACCCTGAGCTACCGTTCGCTTCAAACCAGATTCACGAGCAGAAACCACAGATCACAATCCCAGTCACCAGTACCACTCTCACCAAGCTTGTGCTGTCACAGCCTCTCGCCTGAACTTACTTTCTCTATCAGGTAAAGTTTGCTCAGTTCAAAATGCTGACCAATTTTACCTCAGGGGAAAGCAACTTCTCACATGTGCTTCCATAGGTCAATGACCAAAGCAGATGAGAGAGAGCAAGTCAAGTCTAAAGAGTTAACAAAATGTTCCATGACAAAAGCTGGGCCCCTCTATCAAAATCCCAGATCTACCAAATGCCAAACTCCGGGACAGACCAGGTCTGAAACTGAATCAAAAAAACCACCCTACAGATTTCACACAGCAGCTCAGGTTTCCTGTGATCAACTCAAAGTGGTAACTACAAAAGCATTCTTCCATCTCCACTGTGATTTTTCAGAACATTCTAATTTTGAAACCGCTTCAGATTTCATTGTGGAAATCCTGAATTGCTGGGTATGCCATTTTCACTCTGCTGAGTTACTCAGTCTTGTATTTGTTTTAATTTTTCATTTTTGAGATTACATCTCATCTAAGCATAGTAAGTGCTCTGTAAGTTATCCTGCAGTCATTCAGCTCTTGGTCTACTATCAGCAATATCGATAGAAGCAGGTAAGGTAATAGCTGGGCATGAACATAAAACCAGGATTAATTTACTGGAAAATTGTTATATTGTGAGAATTCTTTTCCTGAACCACTGCTATTGCCCGTTCTCCACTGCAGTCTGACTTTCAACTGTTTACAGAGTAAGATTTTTCAACATATTTCACATAGGCATTGCAAAATAACTTAAAAGCACAAAACTTATGCTGACAGCAGTGGGAATACCAAAATTGCAATTATAGGGAATTTCTGCCTTATCACGACTAAGAACTGCACAGCCCAACAGCAGCAAGTTACGAGCACAGTTTGTGAGCTGAGCATTTGTAGCTCTACCCTCATATTAAAGGCAAAATTTGTAATCCATCAGAGAGGCCAACATAAGCACCTCTTTAAACGAATTTGACACTTACTTGTAAGTTTTCCACTTAGCTTATGTTAACCTCATGTATGGCACTAATGTCTGGAGTCAGCAGAGTACATAAATAGGAGCTTAATTTTAAGCATAAGCACACCCCAAAGAACCAAGCACGTGCTCAAATCTAAATGCTTTCCTGGAACAAGGCTGTTTCATTAGTCATTTCATTCCCTACTCAAACACCAGAAGCTCTTTCAGAAACCTTTTTGTCTCTAAATAGCTAGACTTTCCTTAGAGCGCTGTGGGCAGGTTTGTAATCAAAAAAAAGTTAATCAAATTTTCTCTTTCAATTACATTTTTAATTTTTACCCAGAATAATTCATGCAAGTCACAGGCAACTCTGTTCCCACAAGGAAGGAGCTTCAGGAAAGAGGGTGGCCAGGAAAGGTTATATGAACTATGCTGAGGGACAATCTGTGCCAAAGTCCCTGAAACAAAGCTGGGTCTAACCAGATGGACCGGAAACGTCAGACCCGTCCACTGGACTGCAGCACAGCAGATTTTGGGATGCCTCAGAACTGCTGTGTACATGCAGACCAACAACACTGCATGTATGTCTTATCATGTGGCAAGAGAGTAACCTTCTAAGAGGTTACACAACAGGCATCACGCTAAGAAAACTGGACTCTCCTGATGAGCATTTATAAGGTGCCATAGTGTTTAGTGAAAGACATGTCTTACAGCTTTAAAGCAAATACTCAGCTACAGACATTAGCACTTCAATCACAATTTCCAGAGTAACAACAATTTCATGCAAAAATTGCTCTTGTGTCATAGAAGAAGGGTTCTCTTAAAGGATTAGCAAACAAACCGTTTTCATTTGTAAACATTGGACATGAATGCAGTTATACGTACACTTAATTTTAAGCACAAGCAATCTTGTTAAATGTAAAGGATCGAATAAATGCAGACACACAACACATGCTTGAGTGGAGTTGAGAGAAATTCAAATATCTATAAGAACAGAGCAGCAACTATGCCAAAGTTTCCATCAGAAGTTGCCCGTGATCCCGGTGTCTGAGAAGTGGACAGGTCCAGCTTCAAAGTCAACACACCAGCCCCAAAACAGGAACAGGCAGACAAAGAACCTCACAAAGAGAAATTTCCACCATGCTGCTGTCCCAGATAATCTTCAAATCAGCACAACCAGAGTGTAGCTGAGTATCTCCCTTTTTCATACCAAACTGAGGATCAACTGCCAGTAATAACACTGTGAGCCACAGGCTGAATATTGAGATATAAGATCCATGCAAAGGAAGAGATATGATGAATTTCTGTGTAAAAACATTAATTACAAAATGGGCGACATGTCAACATATTAAAAAACTCACAGGTCAGGCTCACATTCATACTCAGATTAAGGCTGCCATCCTGAGGTATGTTATATCTGGAAAGGACTGCCGGAAGAGAGAAGTTCAATGATTTGGGCTTTGGCTTAGAGAAAGAAAATAGAACTCAGTGTTACCTGGTAACTGCATCTAATTTTCTCTTTTGCTCAAATTGTTTTGCTCTGCTTTTTCAGTTACAGCTCTAAATCACACTTTCCAAATAATCAAATTTACATTTTAATTTCAAGTTTTAGCTTTGGGGCTTCCCATTTCTTACAGAATAAACTATATTAATAAAAAGGAACAAAAATTGTCTTACTACAGGTGTATGAGCACAGTCAAGAATTTATAAATTTGAGCTTGCTTGACTCTTGACAATTTCATACACCAATGAACAAAGAAATTCACAAACAAAACTCCAGGAATTTTTTGTCAAAAGTATTTCAAATACCTTTTTTCAGTACATCACAGATTTCACGCCCTTTGTATTATAACTTCAAAGTTAGGAACTACATGCCTGATTTGCAGTAGACTCTTAAATGCACGCTGAAGACGAACGTTTAAGATAAAACACAGCATAACATTAGTGTCCTGTGCACTTGATTAACTTCACTCATTTCAGTTGCTTCGTAAGTGCAGGATGCAGTCCAGGACTGAAAAAGAAGCTTGACATCTTTTAAGCATTTTTTCCCTACCTCCCCCAAAATGAGATTTTTCCAAAAAAACCAACATACCACCCCCAAAACGGGCAGACAACCTCCCAAAGAGAAATTTCCACCATGCTGCTGTCCCAGGTAATCTTCAAATACTGAGAAAAATCAGGCACATGGGCTGCAACACTTTAACGACACACAGTAGACCGACACCGGCGGTACGACTGCAAAAAGTATTCATCCATTTTAATGGATATTGTACTGAAGTTTGCAAACTGAATGCAACCAAAAACACCATCAAACACACAACAGAGTGTGGATGTCCACGGCCACCTGAAATCTCGACGCCAGTCTCGCCAGGAAAATCTGAGCTTTAACAAACTGGTAAAGTCTGTTCTGTAAAGGCCCCACAAGCTCTTTTAGATTAATACCGTCGTTATAAAACCCACGTTTAAGCCCAACAGGCAGAAGCAGGAGGAACGTGCCCTCCGCCACGGCTCCAATGGCCCCGCTAAGCGCCAACACCTGCCCGCCCTCACCCCGCTGGGAC
>NW_010114531.1:0-815 GCF_000699245.1 Pterocles gutturalis
GTCTGCACTGGGGCTGCAGGAGGTTGATGAGAGAAAGCCGAGAGGATGTACGCGTTCAAAGAAGTTTAATGCAGAGGCTTTCGGTGCAAAAAAATAAAGAATTAAGATATTTTCCATGTTGACAATCAATACAAAGGGGCTAAATTGACCTGATGTTTTAAGTCAGTGCAGTGGAGCCCGGCCCGGGGCGAGGCGGGCCTGCCCGGGGACATGGCGGTGTTCCTGCTGCGGTCCCTCCTGCTGCCCATCCTCCCGTGTCACCCAGGCCCGCCAGAGATGGGCTCAGGCTCTCTGGGGGACTGTGCCACCACCCTGACTGGGCAGAAACCTTTCCAGGAATGGCCTCTGTAAAGCAAGGAGGGGGTTGGTACCGGCAGGGAGAACCGGGACGCTTTGCTGCTGATGGAGAAATGGAAAACATGGGGCAGAGAGCAGGGGGGAGAAAGCAGCTGCCTGGTGCGAATGTGAGAGAAAAGAGCCAGCGGCGTGGAGGGGGCGGGAGAAGGCAGGAACGGACAAGAAACCTGGTGGATTTGAGACGGGAAGGAGGTATAAAATGTGATGGATGTTGGATTGCAGCCTGGAGAGTATTGATTGAGGGGAGGGGAAAGGGGGAAGAAACAGCTGGTTTGGCAAAGAAAGGCAAGACAAGAGACTGAGGCAGGGAGGTGGCAAGGAAAATTGCAGGGAGATGCTCAACTGCCTGAGGAATCAGGAGCTCTGTACTCCTTGAGAAAGGGCCCTTCTGGAATAACAGATTCCTGTTTCTGATGCTGTGGGAGCACTGCAAATAGTACACTGAAAATAGACATCTC
>NW_010114532.1:0-14647 GCF_000699245.1 Pterocles gutturalis
CTCAAGGGGTTTCGGGGAAATGGGGGACACTTGGCTTTACCTTGTGCAATTACCAGACATTCGCTACTTTCCAAGTCTGCACTCCCTCCTATCTTTCCGGTTCCAGGCTTTCCCTCAAACCCAAAGCAGGCTGGTAACACCAGAAAGGGCTCCAGTTCCAGTTACAATACAGGCCCCAGCTCCCCTCCCTCAGCCAGGAAAACAAAACCCCAGCCACTCTGGGGGCCTGAAGGAAGACTGTGTGAGGTTAACCCTGTCCTGCCTTGTCTCTTCCACAGTGTAAATCAACACCTTGTGAGAAGGGGCTCGTTGGCTGGGGATGGTTTTGGGGGAGAGATCCACAAATTCATGAGAGTCATGGGTCAAAGACCCATATCAGAATCAGTCCTGAGGTGTACAGCCAGGACCTTCTGAATTTTCAGGAAACACAGCTGTGATCTAAACTTGGTGCCTGACACAATTTGTCCCTGCCTTTTGCCCTGTACTTCTTTTTTCTCAGCTCCCCTCTCTGCCTTCCTTTCACGTCTGTTGCTCAGACTTTAGTTAACCTTGCAAGACAGAAGGGAGAAATATGCCCTGGTTAAAAGAAAAAAACAAAAAAAAGAAAAAAAAAAAGGCAGTCTGAAATGTGTGGCTCTCCTCATGAAACTGTTACTGTAGAGGCTGGCACACTCTTTTCATATCCACATTCAGAAGCTAAATACACACATCCGTGCTTGTCCCCAGTCTTTGTTCAACCTTAAACAGGAAGGTGAAATCAATATTTGTGAATCCACACCTTCATTTGGTGATGGTGTGCAAGGTTCTGTAAAGCAGTATGTAGTTTGAAGGAACTAGATAGAAGTAGTGCAGCAAGTTTTTGGGGGGGAGGTGCTGGGTATCTCTCCTTTCCCTAATCCAAGCACCCCTGTGGCTCTTGTTTTGTGCTGTACAGGAGGAGGCGGGAGAGGCTGCTCTAAGGGAGGACATGGTGAGAATGATAATGAGCCTGCTCAGTCAGACTTGAATTTGAGATTATTGCAATGATGATATCAGGAGCACAAGGTATTTCCTTTGCAAGCAAACCACGATGCATTCTGAACAGGCTTTGGGATTCCTGTTGACATTACTTCTGCAAACTGAATGGAAAGAGGCTTTGCTAACTGTGCTGTACAATCACTTGACTCATGGTAGGGAAATCTTTTCATTATTCTAATAGAGAATAAGGCTTCAAAGAAGGCTTCTGAACCCCTCAACAGATCACTTATCAAATATGTATCAAAAAAGAACTACTTATACACAGAAATATATCATCTGTATCTGCATATATACAACTTTTCCTCAGCATTCAAAACAGTTTCCAGTTTACTGGCATACTCCTTGTACACTACTGGGGAAACTAACATATAGACATATATTACTTAATTGTGATTCAGAGCTCAGTCACCCTAACCTGAGCAGTACTCTGTCTTTGTGCCATAACTATCAGCAGTTAACTGATGAGGTGGGTATTATGCCACAGACATCTGTCCACTGAGAACTCACCTAAGATCACCAAACTCAAACAGGCTACTAAAAGGCCAACAGCATTTAATTCCTGCTAATGTATGTAGGACGTCTATGGTCTAGAGGTGAAAACTTCAAGTAGTTCATTACCAGAAACAGACCCTGATTGCTACTATCTAAAGAAGAGGAATTTTCATGTGGCCATATGAATCCTTTATTATTAAACTGACCTTAGAGAAACATCTCATATTTGTTTGACTTACAGTAATACAAAGTAGGAAATAATGACACAATACCATATTCCTGTTTCTTGTATCCTCTTAATGTTCCCATATTACCAAAATCTGCCTGTAAGCTCTACAAAAACTTTTTCTCTAGTTATATGGTTTAAAAACCTTGTGGCAAATCAGCTGTGATCTGTAAGGCACATAAATGTACTATATCATGTAATTGTTTGGCAATTTTTTACCACCTTCTGATTATGGAAATCTTGCTCAATTATTTCAGTGCCTCAGACCTGCAGTTTTATCTAGTGGGCCAATTTATTCCCAAAGTAACTCATTTAAAATCAATGGGTTACTCCAGAGCTGGATTTGGCACAACGAGTGCATCTTTCACTCACAGCACAGCTGTTGCATAGAAATGTAACTATTATCCTATGCAAATAAAAGGCCTTTCACCCCTCCAGTGATGTTGAATTCTCGTGATGGGGAGAACTGGTGCCTTGAAACTACAGGTACTCTGTTAACTTTTATAAGCTAAGTGGATTCAGTAATGTTCAATATTTAAATGAAAGACCACCAAGAAAAAAAAAAATATAGCATGATCAATCTACTTTAGTACCTGTATAAGAATTGTCAAGACTCAGTGTTGTATCAGTAGTTTATCAAACTGTTTATCAAATGAGTCTTTTCATTTAGGGCTCATTGTTCAGACTTAATGTCCTCAGAGTTGGTGTTAGTTGAGAATCAATGCCTTAAAGGACTGGTCCTGGGACAGTCACAACACAATAGACAATAGGCTTTCTATTAAAAGCAATTTCACTGAATGAAAAATAAAATGCTAAGTGCCCTTTTACTGCTCATTATTAATGTGGCATGAGTGATTTAAAAGCAGTTCTGATGTAATTCAAAGAAAGCCATTGCAGAACAGATGAATAAATAGTCCTTATACCTACTTAAATCCAGTGAGCAGGAACAGAAAAATGCATCAATAGCAGATAATCTGTAATTTGGATGTTCCATTTCTTGGATGCACTGAAGAGAGGAGACATGGTTAAATGGAAGTCTAGACAGTCTTTGTGTCATCACTTTGCAATATGCTCCTTTGTGTATATAACTGTTCAGTTTACAGTTGACTATATGGTTGTTTGAAATCTGGTATTTCTGATTGTGAGGATCATTCCTCATTCAGTTTATTGCTACAGGACTGCTGTTATTTACACTCAGAGAGCCAGAGAATAACCCAAGTGAAGTGCATCCTGTTCTTTACACACTATTGACCCATCCTTCAGCAGTATGAATTTGGACAGGATCCAGTGCAGAATCCTTTTATAACTTTTTTATTCTCTAGGAAGCCTTCTGTCTAGGATGACATTTAAAGCCCTCTTTCTAGGATAACCTGAAGATTTTTTTTTTCAGATGGTTTTCAGAAGCCTTAGTGTAGTTAGGAATCAAGAAATTAACTAAGAATCAGGACTATGATGTACTGTGCAAGGAAAAGCAACTTCCTGTTTTTACTGTCTTCTACTGCACGCAGTTTCTTAGCACTTTTTAAGTCATAGCATGCTGTGCTGTGTCTTCATTCATTTAGGGATGAATCCACAAAAGAGGAAATTTATTTATTGGCAGAAATGGTTTCAATTAAATCAGTGAGTCTACCTGACCTGAGGAAACTACACCTCCATAATAACCTTTGCCGGGATCTTCTCAGATCTGACCTGTTTGAGTTACCACAGACTGTCTGCAGGTTCCTTTGGCCAGTGACACTAAACAGAATCCACTATACACTATGGATCATGTTTCATATCCTAACACATCACTCATATCCTCAGACCCACTTTAAGCATCCACCCTCTAAATATCAGAACAGGAGAAGGTGAACCTCGTTCACAGTTTGTAATAATCTTCATCCTCCATTATACTCTGGTACCCACACCTCATTAGCCTGGTACCCACTCCTCATTAGCCAGCCTCCATCTTTCAGACACCTGTTATGTCAATCCCTTTGTAAGGCCAGCAAGGACTACAGTGGAGTAGTTACCTCATTTTTTTTCTTCTATCTGAAAAAGTACAGTAAATGCACATTATTAGTGTAATAGTATAATGTGGGATTTTTTTTCAGTAAAAGGTCTGCCGTGTAAAAAGTACTAACTCAAGTTGCATAATATTGAGTCTCTGTCTGAACCCACCTACATCTGTTTCACATTAGTTTAATTTGACTTCAGTACAATTACTCCTGAATCATAGTCACGGGAGAATTACAATCTGGCTCTTAGTTTTTTCCATTATGTCCCTGAAGAATACTCATAAGATCAAAGGCTGATATCTGACAAAAACAGCAAGCCTGATTAATAAAAACAAGCCACCAAATTCATTTTATAGCAGTACAATTCTCTTCCCTCATGTCATTTTTTTTTTAAGATTTCTTACTAGATAGATACATGATGCTTTATCTCAGCAGGCTGATACCTTTCCTCTATATTAAACAGGAAATTTGAGGGCGAGGTCTCGGAGATACCTCTGTTTCTTTGACATTCACACCACCAGCAGAGTCACGACAGGCAGTGTGCAGGCAGCAGCCAGACCCGCCTGCGGACGGCTGTCAGCACCCTGGACAGTGACGAGCGGGCGGCCTCCCTCTGCCACCCGCGTGTCCCGCCACCCACCGCCCTCCCTGGCACCAGGGCTGGTGGGGCCTGGGGCCGATGGTCCCGGAGAAACGAGTGAGGCAAGAAAACACGGGCAGGAGCCTCCCTGGTGCATGAGCTGCCTGGCCCCATGGGAGAGCTTGGCCTGCCAAGGCAATGCGGTGACAGTGACAATACAGGCTTTGTAAAAGAACAAAGCAGCAGGCGCAGGGGAAGGGTAGCACACAAAATATCCAGAGAAGGAAAATGAGGGCAGAAGATGAAGGGCAGTCAGTGTCAGGAACATACCGACAGAAGTATGGGCAACCATGCTAGTGACGAGGTAAAAGGGGAACAGGAAAACCCCGAAGCCTGTGATATGAATGAAGGATTGGAAAATAGACGGCCTTGACATGAGAAGGGCAAGGATAACTGGGTGGGACACAGACTCTTTAGCTTGAAGGCAGAATGGGAGATAAATGAGTGGAAGTGTTTAATGCACTACATAAATATATTAAATCACACCTGCATATATAGGAGTCATCCAGGGAATAGTATCAAATTGCACTACTTGAGTAGACCAAGGAAAATACAGCCAAATAACATAGTTTTATGTATATGCTTGTTGCTCTAATGTTCTTTTGTTTAATGCCTCCAGGTGTAAGAAATACACTTACGAAGCTTTGTATTTAGGACACACGGGGATCTTGGGCAAGACTTCATATTATTTTCTGTATTGCTGCAGAGCCTATTTTCTTCTTAATCTGCAGGACTAGGAGAACTAATTCAGCTACATGGAAGAATGCTTATCCTGTACTCTGACCTTACTTCCCACAGACATGGCAGCAGCCTTAACAGCCAGCAGGGCAGGGTCAGGGGCCATACACTCCAAAGACATTAATGCTGCTTTCAGAAGCATTGCCTTACCACTGAAAACTTCCATAATTTCTTAAGATCAAGTATGCCACTAAGTGCAGCTCTTCCTTTCAGTATTTTTCAATGCAGTATATTGTCTCAGCAGCCTGTCAAATGTGGGGATTAATGCAGCTATAGAATAGTTAAAGCAGTGAGAACAGTCTGCACAGACACCATTCACCGTGACCAGTCCTCCTATAGCTTTCACTTGTGCCTATTTCTTTTCTACTCTGAACAGCAGGGGAAGAAAGAAGCTATACTGAGCATTTAAAGGGCTGACTACAGCTCTTGCATTAATCATCGTCACTTTTACAGTAATTTGAAGAGCTTTACCACTTTCTAAATTAGGTAACATATTTCTCACATGGCTCATATAGTAAGAAGCTGTTCCCAAAACGTGAAAGCAATAGTATTTAGCATGGAGCTGTGGAATAAGGAATGAGATAAGGCTTCCTTTTCAGTTTCACTCCCAGCACTCTCCTGTGCCTTCCCTCAACTTTGTAGCCCAGGACATGAGTCTTTTGAGCCACACAGATGTAGAACTTTTGCAACCAGTAGTTTAGCCATTGTTTGAGAGGCTAACACTCTGAATTGCCTGGGTCTCTGTATCTGCACACCACTGTCATCTTCAGTGCTGGATCTCTCAGGGGAAAATGACTTTGAAATAGGATGATATTTCAAGCAAAATTGAATCAATAAATTATTATTCTGTCGTAGAAGAGTAGGAGCTATGTTCTGAGTGTAAATTAGAAATCATTAATATTAATTATAGGAACAGTGTGCCAGGCACTATAATAACAATCAGGAAAATAGCTCATTACTGAATGTCTTAATATACTGGCAAGGAAAAAGCTACTCCTGCATTTCTGAAGATGCGTAACTTAACAGTAGGTACATCCCAATTTGAGTTTCTACACAAATCTTACATGCACACATATACAGAGTCATTAAAAAGAAAAATACAAACCCCTGAGTGGAATCTAGTGGATTTGGTAAAAAAGAAAGCAATGAAAATTCTAAATTCATCCTAGTGTATAACATCATCTTCTACAACAACTACCATTTTCCCTTTCATTAACTGTTTCATAGTATTTTGTGGGAGAAGACGTAGTGTAGTGGATTTACAACAGTTTAGATGCAACATGGCAAGAGACCGCAGTGTTATTCACACATGGCATGCTCTCAGCAAAGTGAGAAGCTCCCTGTGAATCAACCCAAAGGCACTAGCTTCTCACAGTTAGCAGATCTGCTACAGCCTACAGACCAACAGGTGACATGCATTTCATTCTGCTACCCATGAAATATGTCACCATATATAATTATAGTAAGAGTCTGGGCTATATGTATTCTGGGAATATAAAGGCAATAAAGAGGTTATGTGAGTTGGGATTTCTACTGAGATAACATATCTTTATGCTGAAGAACAGAAAAATGTAGTGTACATTAACTTCCTAAGCTAATGGTTGCAGGTTATCTACAGGCAGCCTCCTTTATACATTTCCATTTTGAAGGCACACATTCTTTAAGCCTTTTATGGAGTAATTCAGGAATGCATGCCTACAGCTCTAAAACAGCTGCAGTTACTTCTGTATGTCATATGTAGAAAAGCCTTGAGATCTTCTGCTTAAAAGGAACAATATAAACCACTATACATTTTTTTACACCTTTACCTTGTATTTATCTATAAGGATCCCACTTAGTAGTTCTAATCTACTTCCATGCTATACAAAATAATGCAATCCAGGCAATCTCTAGTTCCCAGAGACTTAACATGGTTGTTGAAGAGTCAGATCTAAATTACTTGTATTATAAAAAGCATGTACAACTCAGATAAGCACTCTGGGGTTTTTTTCCTTTTTTTTTTTCTTTTTTTGTTGTCACAAATAAATAGTTTCATAAAGCTGTCTATTAAGGGAAAGACCTCCCTCTCATTCGAAACACTTCTTTGAAATACTAAAGAATATTGGGGATTGGTGACTGTTTTGGTGACAGCAGCTGTCAACCAAAGCTTTCAAAAGTGAGAAATTATTTCCATCCCCAGCTGAAGACATCTTCAAAAACACAGTTTTCAGACAGTGCTGAGTATTCACTCTGAGAAAAAGATGCCCCTTTAAAATGTCTTCAGTTGACCATTCAAGAATTCAGGAATCCAAACAAATTAATCCTGATCCATAGTTGTAAATGACAATAGCACAAGTTCCCAAAGGTATTTAGGCATGCAACTCTGAGTCAATGGCAGTTAGGCACCTAAACATCTTGTGGATCTCATTTTAAGCACACACCACCAAATCCATCAGTACTGTAACCATGCTGATGGAATTAAAGAAGAAAAGAATTTAGCACAGAACTACATCAGCAAGCATTTTGAGTAAAGGAAGGTGATGGAATGAATGACGGCTCTATCACCATCATAATTAGCTATCAATCAGCACAGACAGTGGTAAAAATGGACCCCACTGCACAGTTCAGAAGCAGTGCAAAAGAGTACATTTATGGTGCAAGTTTTCTGAATGCCAAGCTGGAACTCAGAGCAGCTATAGTTACAAAAAAGTTGACAGAAATTTGACTCTACTAACATTAGATGCCACTAAATACATAAACAGGCATGGAAGTTTGCTATTACAGGTCCTGGCTAGATAGATGGATAACTTGCCTTTGTCAAGGCCTGTACTTGATATTTCAAGGAGAAACATAATAAGGCTAATTCTATTTTCTTTAGCATCTTCCATCTGAGTATCGGAAAACACTCTACTAGCAAAAGTGAATCATGGAAACCTTTTAGAATAAATATTATTATGGCCATTTACAGATGAGGTAATTGGTATATAGAATGGTCTAGCATCTCATCTGATTTCATGAGAATCCTGAATACAGTGAAAAATGAAAATGAGGTTTTCCAAAGCCCATCCACTTAATCAGAAAAAGAGAGTTATTTTATGACATAAGAACCCAGACTGGTATACTGAAGAATGTTGTTGTTAAAGAAACAATATATGAATCAAGACACATACATATCTGTTACTATAATTTTTCTTGGTAAAAATACACCTCTTATCCCAGCAGTTTATTCCACATAAAATCTTTGCATAAAACCACTCTCCCTCTCAATTACCACAAACATCTATAAATTATACATGCTGGTTATTTGGGTTATAAATCATCATTTCATACTAGTTTCTGGCAATACAGCATCATCCTTTAATTATAATAAATATTTGATTCTTGATTTTGTAACAGTCCAAAAAGAATGAATCACAAAGGCTCTTTAATTTTTCAGTCTGTGTAATCACAGAAATCTATACCTGTCAATTTATCCTTGCATGTCAGCTTCCTTTTTCTCACTCCCATAATCTCACACCTATTCTCTTTTTTGATCTTCATTCCACTGTCTTGAGAAGCAGTGGCCAAACCAAATGAAACACAGACATGTTCATTAAAGATCTATTGCAACATTATTTAATTACAAAGTAAACTTTTGTTGGTATTATCTTCCATGCTTTTCAACATCATAATGCATTTTGTTTCTCTCACAACTGAGTAAAGACGCACACTCAAGGCAAACTACAGATAAACTAGGATCCTATTGTTTCCCCATTTCTTGTAGGAAATTCACTGAAGCACTGAAATCAGTACTCCCTTAAGCTCTGACAAACTAAAACAAATGAGGTGATACTTGGTAATTGACTCTTCAAGAGGTTTTTTTCTGCTTCAGAGGTGTGGCATCTTCATGGCAGTCAGGACTTGGTTTGGTTCTGCTTCACTCTGATTTGGGATGAATATTTAAACAAGTTTTTTTTTCCTTTGTTTATGCAATGAAAACAAAACAACAACTTATGAGATACAGTGAAATTAAAATTCTCTAGGATTGTGGCTGTTTGTCACAACATTTTCCAAAATTAATAATATTTCAGTTTTGGCTTTAGGAATTATGTCATTAAAACAGACATCTATTTTTGGCCTACCTTATCCTCTACCATGACATTCATTATTCATTAATTAGTAATAAAAGGCAGTCAACTTCCTTTTGTTAGTAGTTGCTTCTGATTCACACATAGTGGTAGGAGGAAATCCAGCTGTTGCAAACATCAGATACACAACAGTGTGACAGCCCATAGCATCTTTAGAGCTGGAGAGGCTGTCATGGGAACGAAGAAAAGTAAACCAATATAGCTATATGTTTCATTATTTTGGAGAAACAAGTTTTCAGATCAGTAACACTGCAGCAACCACAACACAGCAATCACGAGCTAGTTACCAGTAATGTAATCCTCAAAACCTACTGAGATACAAAAGAAATGGCCAGTGAAATCTTCAAATGAAAACTATCATCAGCCAAAATAAAGGCAGTCTAGCTCTACTTTTAGCAAGTGAAATGAGAATATTTTTTTCTTACACACAAAGAGAAAGCAGCAGAATTGACAAAGCTGAACTACCCCCATCTGCATTTGTACCTTGTAAATCAGATTTTTGCTACTGTTTTGACTTTTACTAAAAGAAACAATTTTTCTTCAGTCATTTCCAAAGCAATAAGGAAAAATATCTCTCTATATCTGTAAATCTAAAGACAGTGGTCTTACAGGCAGCCTTGTGTTCACCTCCATTTTGTTTTGATCATGAGTGCTTTGTTTTATATGTGTCATCTTCCTGTACAGTTTACTAATGTATAGTTTACTGGGTAATTACTGAAGAGTGTGTTGCCTTATGGTTGTCAGGTGTCTTAGCCCATCACCGATGAAGGCCTATCTATCACACAGAGTGAGTTTATGAAGTTTCACAACACAATGAAGTTTCTCCAGAAATCCTTCCATAGTTCTGAGAAAACTGAAAAAAGGAAAAGAAAATTTTATGAGGGAGAGGAACATGAGTGCCAAGCTCAAGGTGATAACAAATAACTGGAAAATTGTGAACATAGTATCTGTAATCTAGAAAAGAGGAAAATAATCCAGGTAGAGATGAACCTGCTAGTTTGATCTCAGCACTCTTCAAGGATATATTTTAAAGAAAGCAGAAACCAAGGACAAGTGGAAGTAATTAGTAAATGCAACACACCCCTAATAGTTTTATTAAGCAAATAGAACCTGAGAGGTTCTTGAGATGCAGTTATCTAAAAGGGAGACAAAACAGGTTTTCTTGATAGGTGAACTACAAATACTGGAGAGTTTACTGGTGATGATCCTGGAAGGCCAGTCTTGAAAGACTTTTGATGCTTTCACAGTAAATTTTGTAAAATAGCTAATTGTGTGTATTTACCATGTATGGGATGTGAGAATGACAGAAATGGGAAGATATTGCCAATACTGAGAAGGAACAGATTATAATTTGGGAAGTATTTATTAATACCGAAAACTTGTGTGGTACAGATTAAAACACAATTAGTAGCACCAAGTGCAAAGGCATGCACTGGAGGACAAAGAAGAATAGTTATTATGAACAGCAGATGACATGTGAGGAAAGAGACGTAGGAATATTAACTGAACATGGGAAGTTTGGGAAAATAAAATTCATATGAATCAGGTAAATGTTTCTAGCACAGATCTTACTAGAACATATAAAGAAAAACATGATCTGGGCAAACGGGATTCCTAACTTCTGAAAAGTGAATAGAAGAGCATTAGACTAATACTGGTACAACATTAACCGAGTACACACTGACCATGAATTTAAAGGTTTCTAGCCATCTAAGGAATGGAATTTCTGAGCAAACTTTTAAAGAGGGCTGCAAGAAGAAAAGCATACAACTTTTAAAATAGAGATTGAACAGTTTATGGAAGAGATGTACATGATGATGCTGTCTGTCATTAAAGAAACCATTATAACATGTAAGACTTCTCCCGATCCTAGTCCTATTTTCCTTTATTTCTACATTGTGTAACTGATTTGCTTACTCAGTAAATTCAACCCCTTCTAGTCTTGTGTGGAATTGCTATACTCCATTACAGATATTCATGTTTAATACTAAGAATCACTAGCCCTACTGGCTTCTGTGACATTATATTAGGAACAAATATTATTTTATGTTTAGGTCTCATCCATACCATGTAATCTGCAGTTTTGATTTTTATTATACAAAGGATAGATATAATTTCTGTTTCTACTGCTGATAAGGACAATGAAAAAAGTCTCATCCCAAAAATGCAGACAAGTGCACTAACTCTAAGTGTCTCCATTTTTACTACCAACTCTGAATCATATTACGGTGATTTAGACTGCAATCTGCTCAAGCACCTGAATTGGTGTACGCAAAGTCACAGAAGTCACTGACAAAGCTATAAGGAGACCCTGAGCATCCTGACTCTTGGGCCTGTGAAACACCCAATAAACAAGTCCCTTTCTTTTTCGATGCATGTAACGTGTCAACAGGAAGGGGGAAAAAAAGGTTTTATACCAAATTTTAAAACGGTAAAATTCAGGTTCTGTCTAAATCTTAACATAGATATTCCTGAAGTCTTATGATGTGAGTAACAACAAACAAATTTAGTAAGCAGCAGATGTTTTCCTTGGAATATAACTTTTAGCTGAAGCGAAGTCCTAGCCAATGCAACAGAAAGTACTTATGGCAAGTCTTCCAAAGATTTTTTTTTTGTATTAGTGAAATTATTCCACAGAAAAAATACTCTTAGAGGATTTAATTGCAACAGTTAAACTTCACACAGTCCATTTTGATTGCTTTCTTTCACACATAGTTACAAGTGGTCAATATGACCAAAATTGCTATTACTTATGAAACACAACAAGCAAGACATTTATTCAGTCTATTTTCTTCACTATCCAGCAGGCATAAAAACACAGGTAATGTCATTACGCAACCTTTTTAAAGTAAAACAAAACCCCCAAACTCTGCCAGTTGGGAATTTCAGAATATTTCTAGTAAAACTGTATTTCACATTCACTCAGATATTGAAAATGTGATGACGTGCTGTGGAAAATCATAGTATATCTGTACTGTCTTTTGCAGGCAATTCTAAAGCTGCCCTCAAGAATTCCTCTTCTTGACCTTGGCAAAGCTGAAGGAACTCTCTTCAGCACATAGGATCCCATTTGTTCAAGCATGTGCATGGATTAATGCACTGCTAGGCAAGCCTGAGAATGCTGTAGTAGCTGTGTAAAAGGTGGACGGGCCACACAAAATGCCACACTGATGTTCTTCTGTCTGCCTGCCATGGGCTGGGTAGACATAGACGATCCATATCAGCCTACGCAGGAGTGACTTCATGAGATTTAATAGAGTTATATAATTTATATATGTCTAATCCCAATTTCCTTATATTGACTGAAATATTAAAAATATGTTTTCATCCTGTTTCTCCTTAATTACTATGACTAAGCATTTCCATGTGGCACAACAGGTAAATCTATCAGAAAATAAAGCATTTCTAATGGTCTAGACAACTGAGTGATGACATTTATATAGGTTTTTCCCTTTAAAATTCCATTTACTCCTTTAGTTACTGCAATCTGCGTTCTTTAATACCTAATAGTTCAAGTAAAGTAATGAGAAAAGCACAGCCCCCAGCAGTCAGCCCTAATAAAGGTGAGTTTTGCACTTACAAGACTCTTATCTGCAAACTTTCATTAGAACAGTAGATAAACAGAAAATGACACAGTGTAAGGGCAAATATAAGCAGATCTTGAGTCACCCCAGCCACAAGGTTTTACATTACAGCCAAGAATAACATCTTGTACAATTTATAGATGTTTCTTCCCTGCCACACTTAAAAAGAGTCTTGTATCACAGGGATAGAAGCATTATAAGACTCTATAGATGTGAAGAGACAGGATAGTTGTACAGAGCACACCTGCACGGCACCTTCCTGAAGGGGTTCTAGCAGTAGTTATTCATACTGCAGGGGAGACTTTTTCTTCCAAGCTGATAAATAGCATGGCAGTTTAACGGTGTGTTCATAGGAACCTTATGTTATTATATATTCCTATAGTTCCCCTCATCTTCCTCATCACATTCCCTCTGACTTTAAATTAGCTTTCTTACTGCATTCTAAATTGCAGGGCATTAAAAACTGCAGTTTTTAAGACATGGACTGTCTCCTCTCAATCGTTTCTGAATCTTCTTTCCCACTGGAGCCCTAGCTTTACAGAAATCTCTGACTACTGCTGCCATACAGACAATAACAAAGCAACTAAATGTGCTGCCATGAAGAAAGGAGATGAGTCTCCAGCCCTGCCACAACACAAAACTTTCTATCATTTAGAAAGTTGCAATGATATTTCAAGACTGTACATTATTTTAAATAACTTAAAGAACGACATAACCAAAGAACATGCAGCAAACATGACACAGAAAAGAACCTACCATTCCTCCTTGAAAATATGTTTGGTTTTGTTTTTTTAAAAAAAACATTTCCGTAGTTATTAAGACTTTTCTTTTTTCCCCTCACACCAGCTGCATGACAGCTACTCCAATTGTTCAACACAGGAATTTCCTAAGTAGGTAGCAAAAATCCCTGCCCAGACAGCCTGTTTAAATGCATTTAGAAAGCACTGCCTCCTCTGATCTTTCAGGGAAACATTTTTCTTTACAGATAGTTGTGGAAATGGGAATGGATTGCAAGGTTAATGATCTGAATGCACCGGCTGGGGATTGCTGGAGGCAGCCTACTACAAGCAGCAGTGAGGGGCTTGGAATGCTGACACCCCAAGCCACAGGTGGGTGAGAAACCTGCACTGAGAAAGGACACTGATGACAAATAAAAACTCATGTAAACCAAGGAGATTTACTTCCATCATAAAGTACACAGTGTGATGAATTTAGGGCTTTTCTAGAATACTCTCTGAATATGGTGTGCAGAACTCGTTCTTGGGATGTTTTCTGCCTGCATAGGTAGGCTTTCTTTGGTAGACAGCTGTAAGGAAAAACAAGCATGAAAGAAAATCAATGGTATGAAATAAGCAAAGACTCTCCAAAAACCTGCAGATTTGAATTTTCCACTGTACATACGAACCACTTTTCCCAAGAAAACCAAATCCCACAGACGCAGAGTTCCAACATGAATAGGTTTCTGTCCCAAGTGAGCAGGTAACTGTGTGAGGTGCTGACAGGCACATGGTCCTTTTCAGAGTTACTCGGCCTGTCTCTGGGCTAAGTGTACAAAAGAAAGTGGGCATCATATGGGGTATTTCTTTTTTTTTTTTTTTTTAATCTTTTTTATCTAACAACTTTGTTTCTTCCACAAAAATAAACATTACACTGGGCTTAAAAATGCTGGTTTGCTGCTGAATACTATTAGCTGTACATTTTCATAGCAGATAGGTATCTACATTGGATGATACACAGGGCAGAGGCAGAAGACAACAAGGTGATAGTTCTGTAAGTCTGTGCCAGGTTAGGGACAGATGTCCATCTACACTTGCAAATGTGACTCTTATAATACATTACTGCTGCTT
>NW_010114532.1:14678-17176 GCF_000699245.1 Pterocles gutturalis
GTAGGTGCATTTTAAAAACATGTACTGTTGTAATGCATTCCAAGGAAAAGTGGAAAATGCCCTGCTGGAAAAGACAGCCAGCGACATTCAGTTCTGTGTTTCCTCTTTTCAAATTGGGAAAGGACAAGTCTTACAGGTTTTGTCATGTTATTGCTTCTTTGACAATGGTAGGCTCTCTGCAGCAATCAGTGTTATTTATTTCTGTAGTGAATCAGTCCAGGGCTGATTCAATTTTCATTAAGGCTTATTTTTGTTTAGTACATGTTACAGGACTCAGTGTGTTAGCACATTGCTGTACATCTGGGTTACTTTTTAATTACACTTAAAATATATATACTCTCACAGGCCGAAGGGAGCCAAAGGCCAAAGGACCATAAGTCAGACCAATTAGAAATACATAAAGCTTTGGTATGTGTTAGCATTGGAGGCCAAAAAATTCAGAGCCAGGGCATCTCTAGGATGCTGTAGCTGCTGATTGAGAGGGAACTACTGGAAATTGCTACATTCCCTCAGTGTTGCCTAGAAACCAGGGGAATAGTTGTGATATGTTTCTAAAAACGCTCACTTACGTTTGGGTGTTTTAATTATCTACACAGCGGAAAAAAGTATAGGAACAATAGGGAGAAGACTATGAGAAATTTGCCATTTGGGTCAGACAGAAGAGTTTATTTACTGCATGTTGGGTACTGCACACTGAGAATTTGGGAACTTTAAATTCAGAATTCAGATAATGAAACAAAAAAAGGCATTTCCATGAGCAGCTAATTTATAAAACAAACAAACAAACAAACCAGAGAGAAGTGTTTTCTGTAGCATGATCTCTGCAGCCAATAGAGAGTATTACAGCTAATGGTTAGGATACCATATAGAAGTGAGAATCTCATACACTTATATTCTCTCTAGTATCTTCAGGTATCTGAAATGGAAACTGTTTAAAGACTTACATCAAGGTCTAAACCAGAGACCCTGAAACACAAGAACTATGGTAACTAATTTCCTGAAGCTCTTTCCCCAGATCTCTAATTTCACTTTCAATCAAAAATCTGCTTCAGAGGAGAAAAAAAAAAAAAAAAAAAAGAAACCCCAAAAAGCCCCCCAAAAAACCCACAAACAAAAAAAAAAAACTGTTGGATTTGGGGCTTTCTGGATTTGTAGGCTGTGCATGGAGGAGTGAGACATCCAAGAGACATCTCACATCCAAGAGACATAAGAGAAAATGACAAATGGCTATCAAATGACTTTGTTTTTACAAAAAGGTAAGGTGTTTGTGGCATCATGGTTGATGGCAGTTGAAATGCCATGGGAACAGAGGCTTTATAAAAAAAGCAGTCAGAAAGACAGAGGACCACCAGAAGATGGAAGATCAACAGGTTTCCAAGGCATATATTCCTTCTCCTGACCTCTCCTGACCTCTCCCAGGCAAATTTAACACCAACTGCATTTATAAACCATTTTACAGAAAACAGGCTTGACTGCTAAAATGATCACTACAATGTGAAGCACAAGAACTAAGGCTATATCTAAAGAGTACTTCATAGAGCTCATGGGAATATCTGAAATTACAAGTGAAATCACAGGCTAAGCATCCACAGCTAGGGGTTTGCAAGACATTTCAGCTAACATTCAATAGTCAACTACTGTAACATTTTCTGAAGTATTTGTTAGAGGCTAAACAAAGTACTGGGGCAGATAACTACAGGTTTCATCCAGCACGAATCTGTGTGACTTACTGGGAGCTTTGAATGATGCAGAAATAAGGAAAAAAAATTCTTTAAAAACACCATGCCTTTGATTTTGCTGTGACTTTGAACTACATTCTAACTATTTTTCCTAGCATGTAAGGGTAGCAAATCACAGAAAAAACTGTATTTAGCCTATAATTAGTAATAATTTCTAGATGGTGAAGGGGAATGTCCCTCGAGCTGGGATGACACATAGCCTTTTTTGAGGTGACTGCAGTACGCCTGGCCGATCAGAGAGAAAAAGCTTCACACAACGTGCACGCAGAGGGTTTTCTTGCAAAAATCTTCAGAGATTTCATGTTAAAGAAAAATAGCAACCTGCCTTACAAAAAGTAAGTATGAGCCTATCGCTTCTTCAGAAAGGTAAAATCCAACACATCACCGTGACTACATCCATCAGCGATGGGATCAAAAGCTGTTTTTCAGAAGTTTACTTTTGTGGCTCATTTCTAAGGGGCTGTTTATTTTGGAAGATGTTGGGAATGCATTTCTTCACTGTTACTGCGCTGGCAATGCTCTGGGCTCTCCGTTTGTCACACGTTCCTCTGAACCATGCGCAATTTGCCTCAAGTCACTCCCTGGCGGTCATTATTCTTCGACTTCCTACCAAGTTACAAGAAAAAGGCTCCAGTAATTAGGGCACCCTCCACTGACGAGGCAAAACTTTCGCCTGACCGCGATGCACCGCCTGAACAGACATCCTGGGGCCGAACCCGAGGGGCGAGGGCACTCCAGATCCGTGCCCGGGGCTGCAAC